>NC_057750.1:17468932-17484106 GCF_004010195.1 Chiloscyllium plagiosum
AGGACCCACCTACTGAGTGGGGGCCCTGTTATACGATAGCAAATGAACCTTCTTTAACCCCCAGTTTATGGGGTTACCGTTGTCCATTTGACTGTCCTATCTCTGGGGTAGCTGTCTGCATCCCCATGATGAGCACGAACTGCTGGACCCTCGCTGGGCTGAGGCAGCTATCCAGGCTCTCACTGGGGTCATTTACCTGCTCTGGAGTCATTGAGTCAAGGCAAGGGTCCGCACCGTCCAGTTCTGTGTCTGACAATGGGACTGTCAGAGGATCGCAGCTCTCAGTTGCCTGTAGTTGTGGGGCAGTGGGTGCCCCCTGGTTCTCACTGGGTGGAGGGTGGACTTCGGGGGGTCCGTTGTTTCCTGGTAGGGAGGAAATGCCCTCCTCTGTATCTACGGCGCTCTGTCTCTTCTTCTGGTGGTGATGACAGTCTGCTCAGGGAACCGCTCGACAGGATCCGCCCTCTCCTTTTCCCGAAGGGTCTCAAGGACACTACGTGCTGACCACTTCCTGATGGACTTGTGGTCAAAGGTGTTTTTCTTCATAAATTTCTCCACGATGGACATGTGGTACGGAACGATCCCATATACTTAAGCAGGTAGAACATTTCAATTAGATATCAGATCATTTGTCGGGGTCCCACATCCTCACACTTGGTTGGAGGTGCTCTTTAAGGTGGATGCAAATGATGTACATTAGAACGGGGGTGGGGGTGTGAAGGTTTTGATTTTGCACACAACTAGATACTGGAATGCATATGTGATGGCAATGTCTCTTTACCTATGTATGTACCAAAGATCAAAACATTGCCCTCATTTGCATGTTAAAGGTAATTATACATCAGTTAATAAATTCAACTGTGTGCTTTTCCCTTATGTTATTTTGTCAGTTGGAGACAGCCTGTCATAATTTAATTTTTCTCTTTGTAATACAGAAGCAGAGGAAATTATATATTGAAAAATTGCCATCTGTTGTTTTTGTTGTATTTTGAAACTTCGCAACAAAAAAAATATTGATTTTTTTTTCAGATATTGAAATAAGGGGATTAAAATGTTTAAGAATGAATAACCACACAGAGCATTTCAGGTTATTTGTGAGTATGCAAGTTCTTTGACCTGAGACAGTGTTGTTTGAAGGAACTGAAAATGTGTTGCTGGAAAAGCGCAGCAGGTCAGGCAGCATCCAAGGAGCAGGAGAATCAGGAATGATTCCTGAAGAAGGGCTCATGCCCGAACCGTCGATTCTCCTGCTCCTTGGATGCTGCCTGACCTGCTGCGCTTTTCCAGCAACACATTTTCAGCTCTGATCTCCAGCATCTGCAGCCCTCACTTTCTCCTTGTTGAAGGAACTGCCAGGTCTCCTCCCGCCAACTACATGCTGCAGATTAAATATTCCCACAATTGGAAAATGAGCTGTTGGGTTAAGGAGCTGAATTTCAGGAAGGCAACTGATCAGGCCAAATCTTTTTGTGGGGTGTGCACTGTTTCGTTGCCTTTCTGTGTCAGTGTTTTAATGCTGTAGCCTGCACACAGTGAGAGCAATGAGGTACTGGGAACTTTGGTCAAAGGCGGAATGTTCAGTGCCCCAGAAAGGGTGGGAGGGAAGGTGAAAGGTCAAGGAAGGGAGGATTGAGAGACCAGCGTAGGTCAAATTCAACATAGTGCTTGAAGGGGAGAAAGGTGAAAGAGCGGCTGAGAGGCTAGCGTTCGGTAAGTCTGATAGGGTAAAAATGGAAGATTAGCGGGAGTCACTGCAAAACAACTTAATGTGATACCGAGTCCATTTATACACTTAGGACGAAATTAGAACCATAGATGATGAAAAAAGGAATGGAAGAGAACACAAATACTGAAAGAACAAAGTGTGGAATAGTCATTTTGGAAATTCCAAGGAGGCTGATATTGAATTGGGATCAAGGACTCTCAAAATTAATGTCAATAAAAAAATCAATAATGGGTTTGAAGAATGACAAGCCCCCAGAATCAGATAGTCCCCATTCCAGGATTTTAAAGGAAGTGAGTGCGAATTCATTACATTAGAATCCCTACAGTATGGAAACAGGCCATTTGGCCCAACATGTCCACACCAACCCTCTGAAGAGTAACAACCCACCCAGACCCCTACCCTATATTTACCCTGACTAATGCATCTAATACTATGGACAATTGAGCATGGCTAATTCACCTGACTTGCACATCTTTGGATTGTGGGAGGAAACCAGGGCACCCGGAGGAAACCCACGCAGACACGGGGAGAATGTGCAAACTCCACACAGTCGCCTGAGGTGGGTATTGAATCCAGGCCCCTGGCACTGTGAGGCAGCAGTGCTAACTGCTGAGCTACCATGCCACCCTTATTCCTTAATTATAACCTTCTAAAGTTCTGTTCGGGATAAATTCCCTTAAATTGCAGTAAGATGCTTGCCCCTTTGCTCTCTAAGAAAGTTTAGAGAGAAAAATAAGGAGTTATCAGGTGAACTACAAGAGCATTCCACAGTGTTGAAAATTGCAACTGTGAAAAAAGATTAGATGGGTCATACTGGACTCCAAATGTTACAACTGTGTCTCTGTCTACAGATACTGCCAGATCTGCTGAGTTTCTCTAGCACTTTTTGTTTGTATTTTAAATTTCTTAATTGAAATTTAAATTTATTAATAGAAAGCAGGAGTTTTCAGCATTGCTTCACTTGAGGCCCACTGAAGATGTTACCTAGTAGGGTAACGAAACATCTGGAAATGAACCTTTCAGCTCAGCAAGCAAATTTACATCCAATATAATGAGGAGCTTGGAGAGTCACAGGTAGATAGGATAGTGAAGAAGGCATTTGGTATGCTTTCCTTTATTGGACAGAGTATTGAATGCAGGAGTTGGGAGGTCATGTTGCGTCTGTACAGGACATTGGTTAGACCACTGTTGGAATATTGTGTGCAATTCTGGTGTCCTTCCTATTGGAAAGATGTTGTGAAACTTGAAAGTTTCAGAAAGAATTTACAAGGATGTCTTAAGGTTCAGAGGATTTGAGCTCTAGGGAGAGGCTGAACAGGCTGGGGCTGTTTTCCCTGGAGCATTGGAGGCTGAGGGGTGATCTTACAGATATAGATAAAATCATGAGGGCATGGACGGGATAAATAGACAAGGCCTTTTCCCTGGGGTGAGGGAGTCCAGAACTAGAGGGCATAGGTTCAAGGTGAGAGGGGAAAGATAAAAAAGAGACTAAAGGGCAACTTTTTCACGCAGAGAGTGGTGCATGTATGGAATGAGCTACCAGAGGGAGTGGTAGAGGCTGGTGCAATTATAGCATTGAACAGGCATCTGGATGGATATATGAATAGGAAGGGTTTGGAGGGATATGGGCCAAGTGCTGGCAAATGGACTAGATCAGATTAGAATATCTGGGTGGCATGGATGAGTTGGACTGAATGGTCTGTTTCTGTGCTGTATATCTCTATGACTCTGTAATTGTTTGCCCACCAGAAATCAGTGACCCAGGGCATACAGATTTAAGGTGATTGACAGGAGATTTGGAGGGGACATGAGGAAAATAGTTTTCACCCAGAGGCTGGTCAGGATCCAGAATACGCCTCCCAGTTTGGTCGTTGGGCCAGAGACCCTTAACTCATTTAAAATGAATCTGGATCTGCCTCTGAAGTGTGAAGCTAGCTACCAGGTGCTGGTAAGGGGGATTAGAATGGGCTGCTAGTTTATCCAGCCAGTATAGATATGATGGGGTGAATGGCCTTTCTCTGCGTTGTAGCTTTTCTGTGTTTCCCTTCTTCAATGGGAATTATCCATCAGTTAGTGTAGCTAAAGGCAGGCACTATGGGGCCAGAGTTTGTGGCTTGCTTTGAGATAGAGCAGATGGACCGAGAAATGGCAGGAAGCATTGTGCAGCCAAACACCCCACCTCTGTGTCCAGTACCATTGTGAGGCTGAGAAAGGGTGTGCGTACATCTGATCTCACCAGAGCCCCCAAGCAGCCCATTTAATCTCGGTAATGGCTTGTTAAAGCCCATCTCTGGAAACCTTTTGCATTTTCTTGGAAAGTAGCTGGAGGCAAGCAAAGACCAGAGACTCAGAGAGTCATATAATATGGAAATAGACCCTTTGGTCCAAATTGCCGACCAGATATCCTGAACCGATCGAGTCCCATTTGCCAGCATTTGGCCCATATCCCTGTAAACCCTTCCTATTCATTTCAGGGTGAGTGATGAGGCAGGGTAAGTTTTAAAAGGCAAGTCTAAATGCCTACCTCCTTGAAGTAAATGTTATAGCAGCCCGTGACAAGTCAGGAGAGAAGTCTGGATAGAATGCGAAACTTTGCCAGTTTTGGAGATGGTCATCCTCCTGGCATCAAGACAGCTGCTGCTTAAGATTCCACCTGAACATCAGGAAGTGAACGACTGGGAATGGGAGCTGGCTCCTCTGAGATCGAGGCTGTCAGAGATGAGGATCTCTCCAGCTGCACTTGGAGGACAGCCATCAGAGAGGGAGGATGGTTGAGAAGGAGGCAAGACCCTGAGTATGGGATCCATAGGCAGAAGTGAAGAGATCCAGAGCAGTGCCAGTCCGTGGTACAAACTCCCTCATTGAGGACAATCTGCAGTCCTGATGTGGCTGATACGAGTGTCTAAATGGGTCCCCACTTCGCCTGAGCTTAAAGGGCCGAATGGCCTACTCCTCCTCCTGTTTTTAATGTGAGGACGCCACAAATAGTCACTTTATTTAATAACTACTTAGATAACTGGATAGAAAACCAGATACTGAAACTTGCTGACGATTCCAAAGTAGGCAGCATTATAAGTTGGGCAAAAGTGAGGACTGCAGATGCTGGAAACCAGAGTGTAGATCAGAGTGGTGCTGGAAAAGCACAGCAGGTCAGGCAGCATCCGAGGAGCAGGAAAATCGATGTTTCAGGTAAAAGCCCTTCATCAGGAATGGGTGGAGAGATAAATAGGGGGTGGGTGGGGGGGTAAGTTGTGTAAATGGAAAAAGAAAATCAGAAAAAAATCACAGGTAAATTCAGGAACATGGAGAAAACCAAGGCAAATAGATTTCAATTTAGACAAGAGAGGTCATCCACTTGGTGTGATCAACAAGACTCACTGCAGAAATTCACCAAGCTCCTTAGACAGCACCTTCCATGATCATGTCCACTTAGAAGGACAAGGGCAGCATATGCATGGGAACACCACCCCTTGAAAGTTCCCTTCCAGGTCATTCACCATCCAGACTTGGAAATATTCCACCGTTCCTTCAGTGTCACTAGATCAAAATCCTGGAGTTCCCTAATGGCATTGTGGGTATGCTTACTGCAAGAAGGTAGCTCACCACCACCTTCACCAGGAAAACTAGGAACGGGTAATAAATGCTGGCCCAGCTGGCAATGCCCACATCCCATGAATGACGAAAGAAAGCTCACCTGGAATATGATAAGCTGACAGTGCACCACTGAATTATCAGTCTAGATTATTGTACTTGAGTCCTGAGAGTGGGATTTGAACCCCGAACCTTATAACTCAGATTTGAGACCCACTGAACAATGGCTGATACCCAAGAATATCTGTTTTAACGAGGTTACATGCAGACGTGTATGATTTAGCCCAGGGTATTAAATAATATGTTGCTGGATTCTGGAAGACATTAACCTACAAAGTGTTTGTTGACCAGTGTTAGATAGTGTTGTCAATTGAATATTCTGGCTAGTGTTACTCGAAAGGTTTTTCTGACTTTTTGCATGTGGCAGATGTTGGGAAGCAACAAAGTTGGCAGTAGCTCCTTTGTATAAATTTGCATATCCCACATGGTGATGCTCAGAATTGAAAAATGAAAGGAGCACATAAATTTGTGCTCCGAAGTACTGTGCAATGAATCAGTGCTCCTCCAAGTTGAATAACACTCAGAGGAAGTGCTGAGGGTGGCAAAGACACTGAATGCATTCCAGATGGGGGTATTCAATGGCCGTTAACAAGAATGGCTTGGTAGCAGCATTGCTGACTGAATCGTTAAGGCCATAACTACTAGATGAGATCTGTAGCAGGTAGCCTGCCATCCCTATCCTCCACACCAATCCATTTATCACAGAGAGAGAGACAGAGGGAGAGAGAGAGAGAGAGGGGGGGACTGGCGGGGTGGGGGGAGAGGGATGCGTCTGTCCATGAGACTATCACTAGGATTAACACCAAATGGTCCTTGAGGAGGCAAAGTCTCCTCTGGATTCCACATTTTAACTTTTTTAAGCTCCATCTCCCTCACCCCCTGTTCTTTTGCTGTCCTCCCACATTCTGACTGAATTTAGAAACCAAATGGTGCTATATTGTCATGAACCTGTCTGCTAGTTTGTTCTGTAACTAGACTTCTGGCAATGTGTTGCAAAATCCTCTGTAGAAGGGAATAATCATTGATCTGAAACTTATTATCGGAATTAACTTTCTAAATCAACACAAGCTTCTGTTAGTCTCTGAATAACAGGAGAATAAACATGATCAAAAACTTGTTGGAAGCTGCATCTAAAATTTATTAACACCAAAGAGCAGGTAGTGATGGAAAATTAACACAGCAGATTTTATTTGATTGCAGAAATTTTAATTTGTTCTGCCTCAGAAACAAAACAAAGTGTTTGACTCTTTGCCAACTCTCCCAGCCTTGCTAAAAACTGGATGAGTGCCCATCACAGGAACTTAAGGGTTGTGTCTCTTCAAATTGAAGACTCCAACCTCTATCTTGATGTGTTGGAAAAAAATGATGATGAATTTCGGCAGAGGTTGCTGAGTACATGTTAGCCCCTCGCCACAGAGCAATTAATCAACACCACTGCTTCCTCTTGGGCAATGAAGATGTTTCTGCTATCAATTCTAACACTTCCCAATGCATATGCTCCATTATTCCACTTTCCAATTACACCTTAAAGTACTGCACTGTTCCTGAGAAATCAATGCTCTGACAACACCAAGATCTTGCATTCATAAGGCATTAGGAACAGGATAAAGTGTTTTGTCAACATGTATAAAGGAAGCAGACAGTAATGGAGAGATTGAGAGAGCAAGAGACTTCAGTGTAAAACACACTTGAGGGAATACTGCACTGTTGAAGCTTCAATCTTTTTGATGAGCTATTAAATCGAGGCCCCCATCTGTTAATTGGATGGAGACAATGGGGATCATTTCATAGATTCATAAAGCACAGAAAAGGCCCTTCAGCCCATTGAGTCTGCACCAACATACTACCACTAAAGATGCACTAATCCCAATTTCCTTCACTTGTCCTATGTCCTTGAATGTTATATTCTTTCAAATATTTTTAAACGTTGTAAAGTTTCAAGTCTCTGCTCACTTCCCAGACAGTGCGTTCTGGATTCCCGCCACTCACTGAGTGAGAATGTTTTTTTTTCCCAAATCCACCCTGAAATTATCCCCCCTCGTGATTGACCCCTCAATCAAGGGGAATAGCTGCTCTCTATTCACCCTGCCCACACCTCTCATATCTTACACACCTCAATCATGTCCCCTACTCAGTCTTCTATGTTCCAAAGAAAACAATCCAAGCCTACCTAGTCTCTCCTTTTAGTTCAATTTCCCCATCCCAAGCAACATCCTCGTGAACCTTGTCTGTACCCCCTCCAGTGCTATCACATCCTTCCAAAGTGATGTGACCAGAACTGCACACAGTACTCCAGCTGTGGCCTGATCAATGCTCTCTACAGCCGCAACATTACCTCCTTGCTCTTATAGTCTATGCTATGACTGATGAAAGCAAGTTTCCTATATGCCTTCTTAACAAACGTATTCATGTGCTCCGCCGACTTGAGGGATCTGTGAATAAATACCTAGAGATCCCTCTGTTCCTCTAAGCTACCCAGTGTACTGCCATCATTAAATACCCCTTCAGCTTGTTTCTTCTTACAAAGTGCACCACCTCACATTTATCAGGGTTAAATGCCATCTGCCACTGGTCTGCCCAACTGACCCAATTATATTTTCCTGTAACCTACAAACATCTTTGCTCTTAACCACTCCACCGTTCCTGATGTTATCTGCAAATTTGCTGAACATTCCCCTCACATTTTCATCTGTATCATTTATGTTTATAACAAATGTACAAAAACACCTATGTATGTAACAGTTGTGCTGCTATAAATGGAATGTACCTAGGTTAGGAGGTACATGTCTGTGTACCTTGGTAAATAAAATCTTTATTTGTTTAAAGATTGGCTCAGTTTTGTCCTCCACTGCTGGACTTTCTATCTGCTGACGGCAGTTTGGTAGCTGTGAATTATAAAATGCCACTCACATTGGCTGTCGAGGTCAGTGACATTCGTCTGGGTGCTATTTTATTACAAGATGGCGCAATTGGTATCAAACAGCCTGTCAGGTATTTTTCAAAGAAACTAACAGCATATCACCAGAAATATTTGACGATGGAGGAGACATTTCAGTTGTATGTTGGCTCTATATCATTTTGAAATAGATATCACCAATAACGTGAAAGTAGCTGCTATCTATATGAACCACCATCCTTTCTTTTGACAAATGTTTGGGCAAGAATGTACAGTAGTTTCGGTGGAGTTTAATTCTCCAGCTGTACAACTTAAAAATCATTCATGTGCCAGAAAAAGAGTATGTTATAGCAGACACATTGTCAAAAGGACGTATGACAGAAACTGGTTGCTATGATGAAAATGGACTTAAGTATGGTTGGCTTGTAACTCATTGTATGTATAATATCCAATTATTACTACTGTTAATGTCTCATAGAAATAGAGTTGAAAATAATTTTTTATGAGTATCACAATTCACTGAGGTAATACTCTGGAAATCAAGTCCCATCATTCTTGAAGTTGTCTCAAATGTGAAAATTTAATTAAACCACTGAATTGTCAGTTTAACCTAACTGTTCACTTGAAGTGATATACACACCAGATTTTTACCTTTAACAAGAAAACCAAAACTTCTTGCAATCAATCAGCTCTGATGATCAGAAAGAAACATGAACAGCTAACTTATAACTCTCTGAACTTAAACTCTACCGCTTTTAAAATATTCCTAGACACATACAAACAAACACATGAGACAAGACATGAACATTATGGTTGGAGAAGGAAGTCACTGAAGCTTAGTCCTGACACGAGTCTGAATTATAGCATCAATACATTGTTTTCCTTTCAATTCCTTTCAATATTTTGATGAGGACACAAATTTGACAACAAACTGATTCTCAATCTTTTCATTCACTCCTTGAAGATTTACCCTTTCTGGGTCTCTGAAAGTAGACACCCACCCCTCATTCTTTCAAGAAGGGAATTTGCAAGGTGAGCAATAACGCGGAATTAGCTGCACAAAATAATTGTTTTATTTCTCCTCTCAGAGAAGAGAAAGAGCTGAACAGTAGTACTTACATTATCAACCACCCAGCTGTAACCACTCACCCAGGAGCAAATCAAGAAGTTGTTACTATGCTGATTATTCCTGTACACGCACACACACAAAATTGATCTTGATTGAAAAAAAACCAAACAAAAGTCTATCAGTGGGCAGAACAGTCTGGAATGCGCATGCACACACGCACACACTTGAGGTAACTAGCATTCTTCTCCACTGCTTGAATTAGACAACATTGGAGATACAACTCAAAATGAGTTCCAGTAGCTATTTTCTTTTACAACTGTGACACTTACTTCCACGGTTTAAAGCCGTATTTTCCCACGTTATATTTGCATCGTCCAAAAATGAAAAGTGGTATTTACGGGGGAATACTTCTTAATGAGACATTTTCAATTATCTTTGTGGAAGGTGTTAGGACAGATGTGATTAATATATATTAATTTTTCAGCATTTGGATTTTAAACTAGTGGCATATGGGTGTTAGTCTATTTTTGCGGAGGGGTTTAAAAATTAATTAGGTCAGTCTTTTCAGAAGCATGATTTAAGTATGTGTCAGAGAACAGGACTGCAGGGCCTGAAATATTACATGCACATATTCTCAGGGAAACTTCAAACAGGGAGAAGCTTAACAAGATAACTAAGGGACTGACGATTGCTTCCAAGTGACAGAAAGCCGTATCTAGCAGGCATGTTTGTTTTATCCTCCAGGAATACACAACAGTAAGAGTTCAAAAGTTAGTTTCAACTCTACTGGGAGGGGATGAATGAAAATGAATGTTTTCATGTGTACCACCTATTATCATAGAATCCCTGCAGGCCTTTTAGCCCATAGAGTCCACACTGATCCTCTGAAGATCATTTCACCCAGATCCACCCCCCTGCCCTATCTCTGTAACCATGCATTTCCCATGGCTAATCCACCTAGCCTGCACATCCCTGGACATTTACATGTTGTGAAGACCACAGTTGAAGAAATATTCCCCTGCTTACCCCTATGTCACAAGTGAAAATCTCTTCAAATCTGAGTGCTGCAATTCAGTTAAAATGTAGACAGGGCAATAAAGGATTCTCTCAGGTTCCTGAATGCTGGAATTCAATCAGGGTTGCAAGGCATCATAACTACAGAATCTCAACCAATCTGCGAAGCTAAGGATTGTGAAGTTTGCTGTTCACATATCATAAGAACATAAGACGTAGGAACAGAAACTAGGCCTTTCAGCCCATCGAGTCTGCTCCGCCATTCAATCGTGGCTGATAAACTTCTCAACCCTATTCTCCCACTTTCTCCCCTTGATCCATTGGACACTCAAGAACCTATCTATCTCCGTCTTAAAGACACTCAATATCCTGGCATCCACAGCCTTCCATGGCAGTGAATTACATAGATTCACCACTCCCTGGCTGACAAAGTTTCTCCTTATCTCTGTTTTAAAAGGTCTTGCCTTTAATGCTGTGCCCTCGTGTCCTGGTCTCTTCCTCCAAGGGAAACATCTTCCCAATGGCAATGCTACCAGTGATGGCTACATTTAACTATCCACTCTTCATGAACAATTCAGACACTGCTCTGTGTATCTGTTGATTATAAAATTTATCTTTTTGGACTCTCCTCTTACACGTGGATTGGAAATATATGTGTTGCATTAGTATTTCTTGTTTGTAGTAATGAATAAACTGACTGTTCATCTCTTTTCAAAACAAGAAATGCTGGAAAGCACAGCGGGTCAGGCAGCATCTGTGGAGAGAGAGCAAGCTAATGTTTCGAGTCAAGTTGCCTCTTCATCAGAGCTGACATGAAGTGTGGAGGGGCCAGCATTTATGCAGTAGTGGTGGTGGGGAATGGAGGTGGTGTAGTGCTGGGAGAGAAAGGATGTTGATAGAGCAGATTAAGCCATCACATCAGCTCTGACGAAGAGTCATCTCGATTTGAAACGTTAGCGTGCTTTCTCTCTATGAATTCTGCCTGACCCGCTGTGATCTCCAGCGTTTTTTGTTTTCACGACAGACCCCAGCATCTGCAGTAATTTGCTCGTCCTTGCAAAACGAGATCATTCGGAAGCAGGGATGTTTTCATTGTAACCAAAGGAGGGGCTGGGTGGAGCGCCAGCTCGTCCCTCTTCATCTGGGAGCCTAATGTTCGAGTTATCCCACCTCGAACCAAACCCTCACCTGGGGCTTAGCTGGAACAGAATGAGATCACCTGTGGGGAACACAGACCCCCTGGTTTTCTCAATCTCTCCTTGTACTGACAGCCCTGCCATTGCAGGCATTAGCCTGCTGAACATCCATTGGACTGTGTTTGTGATGAGTAAATCCCTCTGCCTATGAAGGGGACCCAAATTGCCCAGCTCACTACCTGTGCATACTCCCTGCTGTAACTCTAGTGGAGCATAAGGACTAGTGATGTGAGAAGGAAAAGGTGTGGAACAAAGACAAAATGTACAAAGTGTTTTCAGAGGTGTTGAATAAAGTATTTGATATTTATTATTAATAAAATATCCTAAATGCTTTGGATTGTGAATTAAATATGTTCTTTATCCTTAATAAATTATTTATACATCTATCCCATCCAGTGGCAGCACCTCCATCTCCTGGGCTGGATCAAGGCAGTTGGATGTACTGGAGGTGGACAGGAAGGACTCATATTCATCGTAACTCGTGTCTGCCTCTTTACTTTTGAAGCCCAAACTCAGTATAATTTTGTGGATGATCTCATCCAGAGCGTCTGCCGAGGGAACGTTTAGGTTTGAGCAGCTTGACATCCAGGCATCATGCTCCTCTGCGCTCTTCAGTAGCAGGTTGTTGGTCTCCGAGGAAACAAAGTCCTTCATGTCAATGCCCTTGACCAGCTCCTTGAAGTAGTGGGAGACTGAGATGCTGCCTTCCTTCGGGATCTGGGGCAGTGCCTCCTGCTGGGAGAACCTGGCCACCTCTCCCCGAAGCTGCTTGTCCTCCTTAAGGAAGTGCACGGGGTTCAAATGGGAGTCCAGTAACCGCTTCATCTGCAGGTAGAGCTGGGTCGGACCGTGGAGAGCAGCTAAGATCTCCTGTAGCTTCTCAATCTTCTGGATCCTCTCGCTCTCCACTTTCATCTTCAACGTATTAATCTTAGACTTCAGTTCGGTCAGGAGACTCGCCCCGACAGCATCGATCATTGTCTTTGTGTCTTTGCAGGCGGACACTATGTCAGTTATTAACTTCTCAATCTCCTGTTGGGACAGGGAAAGGAAATGATTGGAGAATAGACCCGTACAGTGAAAGTGAGCAGCTAGAGACTGTGGATGCACAGTGATTGGCTGGACTCTCAATTGCAAGCTAATGACCATTTCCAGCAAGCAAGAATCAAACAATTGTCCCCTGAAATGGAATGGCCTTACCTTCGCTGAATCTCCCATTGGCAAATAACATGGGAGTTGCCATTGATCAGAAACTGAACTGGATAATCCAGCGGCTACATCAGCAGGTCAGACGTCAGGGATCCACAAGAGGTAAGTGGCATGTAACTCACCCCTCCGCCCCCCCAAACCGACTCTCCCAAACCCTTTCCACCATCTACAAGGCAACAAGTCATGAGTATGATGGAATACTAGGCGAAAGTGAGGACTGCAGAGCCTGGAGGGTCGGTGTGGACTTGTTGGGCCGAAGGGCCTGTTTCCACACTGTAAGTAATCTAATCTAATCTAATCTAAAAGTCATGAGTATGATGGAATACTAGGCGAAAGTGAGGACTGCAGAGCCTGGAGATTAGAGTCGAGAGTGTGGTGCTGGAAAAGCACAGCAGGCCAGCTCTTCCTGATGAAGAGCTTTTGCCCGAAACGTCGATCCTGCTCGAAAGCCGCCTGACCTGCTGTGCTTTTCCAGCACCACGCTCTCGACTCTGATAGAATGCTCCTCACTTGCCTGAATGAGTTCAGCTCCAACAACATTCAAAAAGATTCGACACCATCCATGACAGAGCAGCCTGGAGAAAGTGAGGGCTGCAGATGCTGGAGATCAGAGTTGAGAGTGTGCTGCTGGGAAAGCACAGCAGGTCAGGCAGCATCCGAGGAGCAGGAGAATCGACGTTTCAGGTGTAAGCCCTTCACAACAAAGCAGCCTGCTTGCTTAACACTACACCACCAACTTGACCATTTCCTTCACCACTGGCCCTCAGTAGCAGCAGTGTGTACCATCTACAAGATTCACAGCAACAATTCACCCAGACTTCTTCAGTACCTTCCCATGCCCCAATGTCAAAGATGCGTGGCAATAGCACCATCTGCAAATTCCTTGCCAACTCACACACCGTCCCGATTCCCTTCATGGGATGCGGGCATTGTTAGCTGGGCCAGCATTCATTACCCATCCCCCATTGCAATGGAGAAGGTGATGGTGAGCTACCTCTAGAGCTGCTGCAGTATATATGCTGTAGGTACATGCATGGTGCCACTCGGGAGAGAATTCCAGGATCATGATCCCGTGGCAATGAAGGGCCGGCAATAGATTTCCAAATCAGGATGGTGAGTGGGTCAGAGGGAACTTGCAGCTGGTGGCGTGCCAGCATATCCAATGCTCTTGTCCTCCGAGATGGTAGTGGTTGTGGGTTTGGATGGTGCTGTTCCAAGGGCTATGGTGATTGGTAACCCCTGGGATTTTGATATTGAGGGAATTCTGTGATGGTGATATCATTAAATGTCAAGGGGCAACGATTAGATTCTCTCTTGTTGGAGATGGTCATTGCATGGCACTTACTTACTTACCACTGCTGAGGAAGCATCACTGGTCTCAGAGCTCTGCTTTCTCCCACAGATGCTGCCAGGCCTGCTGAGTTTCTCCAGCAATTTCCGTTTTTGTGGGAAAAACATAATTTAATTGTGCAAAGGGCTTTATGATCGAAGGTGGGAGCAGTCCCTTGGGATTGTTCTGCCATTCAGTTAGATCATTGCTGAGTTTAATCTTTACTTCAGTTTCCCACCTCACTTATAGAATCTTTAACCAAGTAACAATTTATTAACCCCTGTTTGAAATTTTCAATTGGCCACCGGTATTTCAGGGTGGGAGTTCCGGATTTCCACTCCCCTTTGTGTGTAATCCTAATGTCCTTTAGGGAAGGAAACTGCCATCCTTACCCAGTTCAGCCTACACGTGACTCCAGACCCACAGCAATGTGGTTGACTCTTAATTGCCTTCTGGGCAATTAGGGATGGGCAATAAGTGCTGACCTGGCCAGTGATGCCCTTATTTCCCGTGAATGAATAATAATATAGTGTTTCCTGACATCAACTGTGTGGAGTTTGCACATTCTCCCCGTGTCTGCGTGGGTTTCCTCCGGGTGTTCTGGTTTCCTCCCGCAGTCCAAAAATGTGCAGGTTAGGTGAATTGGCCTTGCTAAATTGCCCGTAATGTTAGGTGAAGGGGCAAATGTAGGATAATGGGTCTGGGTGGGTTACTCTTCAGCGGGTCAGTGTGGACTTGTTGGGCCGAAGGGCCTGTTTCCACCCTGTAAATAATCCAATCTAATTTCTGAATGGTGCTGCTTGCTTGTTAAAGAAACGAGAATGGCAGGGGAGATTTAACGTGATGTGCAAATGAAACGGGGTGATGTGAGAAAAGAAGTGAAGGATTAGTGTGTGGAATTCACTGTTCTCGAAAGGTACTGGGGACAGGTTCAAACTGAAACATTCAACAGGGCATTGGACTGTCGGTTGAACAGTAATGGTCTGCGTGGATATGCAGAAAAGGCAGGAGATTGGCACTCAATAATTAGATTAGATTAGATTACTTACAGTGTGGAAACAGGCCCTTCGGCCCAACAAGTCC
>NC_057750.1:17484230-17486321 GCF_004010195.1 Chiloscyllium plagiosum
AACCCGGGTCTCTGGCGCTGTGAGGCAGCAGTGCTAACCACTGTGCCACCGTGCCGCCCAGTAATAGAGCTAGTGTAGGCACGATGGGCCCAATGGCCTTCTCCTGCACTGTAATGATGCTGTGAATTTTAAGGCCCTACCCCACCATCCCTGCACTCATCACAGGAGTTCACATCTCGATGTTCGACTCCATCAAAGCCCTCCATCATCTTGAGCCCTGCATTTAGATCGGCCTTTCATTGGCGCCACCCTCCTTATTCGGATGGTGATGGATGAGGGACTGCTCCGTGTTCTTCACAAATCCGAGAGCTGTCAGCATCTGCCCAAGCGGACATGTGTCTGATTTCTCTGTTTAGCAGCAACACAGCGGTGGTTTGATGCAGACTTTGGTATTTAGCTGCATTGGTGAGTTCACCAGCAACAGGAGCCCTGAGGACATTCCGTGGGTGGGTTTAGTCATGACTCATGAACCGTATCTCATGACAAAAGATTTCCCCCCTCGAGATGCTGGAAAGAGCACTGAAAGGTGAGTCAATGTTATTAAATGGTTGAGTATCTGAATGCTGTTCAACTGTGTCCTGTGATTACCCTGCAATTAAGCATATTGTGTGATTAATTGCTCTCCATTGAAATGAATGGGGCTGCTCTCCCAATCACTGACTTGTGTAATTTAAATCAGTATTGAGTGAATCAGAGCTTCCCTCATGGCCTAGTGCCAAGCCACCTGTACGAGAGAGTACCGATGTCAGCCCTGGGCAGGGATTGCACATCTCTTCCTCGTTCTGTTGTCATGGGGGCTGAAATGAAGCGGGTGTGACACTCTGATGTTGACTTGGACTGCCATTCCAGGTGATCCTGTACAGGGGAGAGTGGTCCCCACCATCTGGGATCTGGTATGACCAGGTCAGCACTGCAGGACGAGGAGGATCCGAGAGGTTTTCACCGTAATATCGACAATCAGTTTGAGGATTCTGTTTGATTTGCACATGGTACATTTTAGCTTGAAGTACTTTATTTGTTCTTCCTTTAAATTTCAAGAGCGGCGCAGACGCTTAGTGCGGAGGATCACAATGGGGTGTCTGTGCAAGGGTCTCACTGTGTCCCCTCAGTGAGGGGTCTCACTGTGTCCTCTCAGTGTGGGGTCTCACTGTGTCCCCTCAGTGTGGGGTCTCACTGTGTTCCCTCAGTGTGGGGTCTCATTGTGTCCCCTCAGTGTGGGGACTCACTGTGGTCCCCTCAGTGTGGGGTCTCACTGTGTCCCCTCAGTGTGGGGTCTCACTGTGGTCCCTCAGTGTGGTCCCTCACTGTGGTCCCTCAGTGTGGGGTCTCACTGTGTCCCCTCAGTGTGGTCCCTCAGTGTGGGGTCTCACTGTGTCCCCTCAGTGTGGGGTCTCACTGTGGTCCCTCAGTGTGGGGTCTCACTGTGGTCCCTCAGTGTGGGGTCTCACTGTGTCCCCTCAGTGTGGGGTCTCACTGTGGTCCCTCAGTGTGGGGTCTCACTGTGTCCCCAAAGTGTGGGGACTCACTGTGTCCCCTCAGTGTGGGGTCTCATTGTGTCCCCTCAGTGTGGGGTCTCACTGTGGTCCCTCAGTGTGGGGTCTCACTGTGTCCCCTCAGTGTGGGGTCTCACTGTGGCCCCTCAGTGTGGGATCTCACTGTGGCCCCTCAGTGTGGGATCTCACTGTGGCCCCTCAGTGTGGGATCTCACTGTGGCCCCTCAGTGTGGGATCTCACTGTGGCCCCTCAGTGTGGGATCTCACTGTGGCCCCTCAGTGTGGGATCTCACTGTGGCCCCTCAGTGTGGGATCTCACTGTGGCCCCTCAGTGTGGGATCTCACTGTGGCCCCTCAGTGTGGGATCTCACTGTGGCCCCTCAGTGTGGGATCTCACTGTGGCCCCTCAGTGTGGGATCTCACTGTGGCCCCTCAGTGTGGGATCTCACTGTGGCCCCTCAGTGTGGGATCTCACTGTGGCCCCTCAGTGTGGGATCTCACTGTGGCCCCTCAGTGTGGGATCTCACTGTGGCCCCTCAGTGTGGGATCTCACTGTGGCCCCTCAGTGTGGGGTCTCACTGTGGCCCCTCAGTGTGGG
>NC_057750.1:17489395-17514128 GCF_004010195.1 Chiloscyllium plagiosum
GGGTCTCACTGTGTCCCCTCAGTGAGGGGTCTCACTGTGTCCCCTCAGTGTGGGGTCTCACTGTGGTCCCTCAGTGTGGGGTCTCACTGTGTCCCCTCAGTGTGGGGTCTCACTGTGGTCCCTCAGTGTGGGGTCTCACTGTGTCCCCTCAGTGTGGGGTCTCACTGTGGTCCCTCAGTGTGGGGTCTCACTGTGTCCCCTCAGTGTGGGGTCTCACTGTGGTCCCTCAGTGTGGGGTCTCACTGTGTCCCCTCAGTGTGGGGTCTCACTGTGGTCCCTCAGTGTGGGGTCTCACTGTGGTCCCTCAGTGTGGGGTCTCACTGTGGTCCCTCAGTGTGGGGTCTCACTGTGGTCCCTCTGTGTGGGGTCTCACTGTGTCCCTCAGTGTGGGGTCTCGGTGAGTCGTTTGGGTCGGAGGTCTCAGTGCAGCGTTTCATTAGGGGAACTGGTATGGGGTCTTGATGTGGGATATCAGTGTGGTGTCTGTGCTGAATCTCAGCATGGGTTTCCCCGTTGGGTCTTGGTACAGTGCTCAGTGCTTGCTGAGTGGTGTGTCAGTACGAGGTCTATGTACGGAATTTGGAATGTGATGAAGGTACTGTTACGGGTGTACCTTTCCATTAAAGGTGTCGGTACAGTGTTGGACTGTTGTTACTCATATGGACTATGAGTACTGGTTATGTGATGTCGGTACAGTTATGTAGTGTTCATACAGATGTAGGAATTGCGTTTTCCATTGGCATACGCACAGAATTTCTTCATAATATATGTTTACATAGCATTGGAGTGGGGTGGGGTGATTTACTTTTGGCCTCAGTATTGGGTCTGTATGGACCTCAGTATTGGGTCAGAATGGACCTCAGTATTGGGTCTGTATAGGGGTCAGTATAGGGTCTGTATCGGGGTCAGTATAGGATCATTTTGGGAATCACTATGGGCATCAATATATCTTCTGTACAGGATCAGAACTGAGCTCAGTATAGAATCAGTATGGACATTAGTATAGGGGTCAGTGTGGGATGTGTTTATGGTCAATGTTTTGCTTAGTCTCGGGCCAGTATTATTGACTGTTCCAACACTCTCCATACCTCACACCGGATCTAATTCATATCTGGAAAACTTTCCTCTCCTGAGTAACCACTGATCATTAGGAATACCTGGAGATGGATGAGTGAGAGATTGCCAAACTTTGGGCCTTCAGGGCTGAGTCTGTCCTGTCTTCCTCACCTGGCACATGTGGTTTTCAGCAGATCAGCAGCAGTCAGTGGTGTTCTCGGAGCCCTGAGACACTAAACAAGAACCTGAGAACCTTCCAAATACTGAACTGCCTACTCTCATATGGGACATGTTCTAACTGAGCTACCCCCTCGACCTGCTAAGCTGCCTGCTCATTGTTAGGTGTCTCTGATAGCCAATGGGAGTGGGGAGGTGATTCAGACCTGATCAGTAAGGGGCCACATCCCTGTCTTTGGCTCAGTCAGATTTGAGATAGAGTATAAACACTAGATATTTCTGCAGATGAGAATGGTTGATCAGATTGGGGCAGGTACCTGGATGGTTCCTGACGCGTTCTCACTCCTCATGTGGAGAGACTTCATATCTTCAGTGAAGCATTTTTTCCTTTGTTGATAAACATCGGAGAGCTTAGCGACGTTGTGAGACTTGTGGTCTCCAAACAGCTTGCAGATGCTGCATATGGGCATATCATCGTGTAAGCACATCTGTGAAAACAGCACAACTTGGGATAGTGAAGGAACATTGTCAGACACTGTGTGGTGCATCTCACCTTCTGGTTCACCAACACAGCCCTGAGACTCACTTAGAATCTTACATTAGAGAAGAAATTGCACATTGTGATGTCAGGAACATGCAAATTGACTGGCCTCTGATTCATTTGCAGAGTCTGAGTCTATCTGATTAGATTAGATTCCCTACAGTGTGGGAACAGGCCCTTCGGCCCAACAAGTCCACACCGACCCTCCAAAGAGTAACCCACCCAGACCCATTTCCCATATTTATCCCTGACTAACGCGCGTAACACTATGGGCAATTTAGCATGGCCAATTCACCTGACCTGCAGGCCTTGGATGGAAGCCAGAGCACCCAGAGGAAACCCATGCAGACACGGGGAGAATGTGCAAACTCCACACAGACAGTCACCCAAGGCTGGAATCGAACCTGGGTCCCTAGTGCTGTGAGGCAGCGGTGCTAACCACTGAGCCACCGTGCTGTCCCTTTGCAGGGGACGAAAATCTCAAAACCACCCCCATATTGCGCTTTGAGAGGGAGCGAGATCGAAGGCAAATATGGGAAGAGGTAGTGAAAGGGACAAGATTGAGATCAAAAAGAAAAATTGCAAGAGGTAGGAAAGTGGGGAATGAGAGGTTTGAAGCGAGAGAGAGATAGGAACTAAGGCTAAGTAAGGTGGACAGAGAAGAGAGACCAGCATCTAGGCAGATCAGAGCGTCTGAGAGACAATTACATTTCCCACAAATAAAACAAATGCAGCAGAAAGCAAGAGAGGATGGAGGTGCTGATTGAGGGGTTACAATGTTTCCATTATTTGAACGAGATGAATTTTCCAAAGCATTTTAGCCCCAGTCAAACGTAGCCCTTGATGTAAAACTTCAGTCTGGATGGTCTGCTCCTCCCTTGCTTTGTAATCCCCAGCAGCCCCATAAAACTCCAAATTATATTCCAAATTCCTACAGATTCTGGAATGGTTCCTGCAAATTGGTTAATGTCACCCCACTATTTAGGAAGGGAGAGAGAGAGAGAGAGAGAAAAACAGACGTGATAGCCTTACACCAGGATAGGTAAATGCTGCAGTCAATTGTAAAGGATGGGGAAAAACAGACAGTTTTTTTGATAATAATCTGGTTGGACATGCTGGGCATGGATTTGTGAATAGGAAATCACGTTTGACAAAATTGTTGGAGTTTTTGAGTTTTATTTTGTTCATTCGTGGGCATATGGGCATTTATTGTTTTCCGAGCTGCCCTTGAGAAGATGGTGGTGAGCTCCTTTCTTGAATCACTGAAGTCTGTGTGCTGGAGATACACCTACAAATGCCATTAGGGAGGGAGTTCCAGGATTTTGACTCAGCAGTATGGTTAAGATCATAAGACCATAAGACATAGGGTGGAAGTAAGGCCATTCAGCCCATCGAGTCCACTCCGCCATTCAATCATGGCTGATGGGGATTTCAACTCCACTTACCCGCATTCTCCCCGTAGCCCTTAATTCCTCTTTGTGACATCAAGAATTTATCAATTTCTGCCTTGACATTTAGCGTCCCAGCCTCCACTGCACTCTGTGGCAATGAATTCCACAGGCCCACCACTCTCTGGCTGTAGAAATGTCTCCGCATTTCTGTTCTGCAATGACCCCCTCTAATTCTAAGGCTGTGTCCACGGGTCCTAGTCTCCTCGTTTAACTGAAACAATTTCCTAGCATCCACCTTTTCCAAGCCATGTATTATTTTGTACGTCTCTATTAAGTCTCCCCTTAATCTTCTAAACTCCAATGAATACAATCCCAGGATCCTCGGCCGTTCCTCGTATGTTAGACCTACCATTCCAGGGATCATCTGTGTGAATCTCCGCCGAACACGCTCCAGTGCTAGTATGTCCCTCCTGAGGTGTGAGGCCCAAAACTGGACACAGTACTCCAAATGGGGCCTAACCAGAGCTTTATAAAGTCTCAGTAGCACAACGGTGCTTTTATATTCCAACCCTCTTGAGATAAATGACAACATTGCATTCACTTTCTTAATCACGGATTCAACCTGCATGTTTACCTTTAGAGAATCCTCGACTAGCACTCTCAGATCCCTTTGTACTTTGGTGTTATGAATTTTCTCCTGCTCCCCGGATGCTGCCTGACGCGCTGTGCTTTTCCAGCACCACGCTCTCGACATAAGTAGATCAATCTCATGTTGGGAGACTATGACCACAAGAATCCGGACGTGGGCCACAGCTGTGAGCATTGATTTGGAAATTTAATTAAAGGGAAGACAAGGTAGATGCAACTGGGTAGATATAGGTTGGTGTTTCCCTTGGCTGTGGAGTTTGGAACTGGGGACATAATTTAAAAATGAGAGAGATGCCACTTAGGTCCGAGATAAGGACATTTTGTTTATTCAGAGGGTTGTGAATCTTCTATCACAGAAGGCTGTGGAAGCTCAGTCTGTGATTGTGTAGAAAGCAGAGATTGATTGATTTCTGATTACCAGTGGTTTACAGTGGATGTAGGGTGGCTAAAAGGCAGTGAAGTGTTTGGACAGCCATGATCGTTATGAACAGCAGGGCAGGCTCAATGGGCTGAATGGCCTACTTCCAAGCTCATCATAGAATTTATAGTCAAGGAGAAGAGTGACACAAGTTGATTCTGAGACTGGGGTCCTGGATGCAAATACAGGAAGCCACAATGGTGTGAGTTGGCTATGATAGATTGGGGGAATGTTCCTTAAAGTGATGAAGGTGACAGGGCAATGCCAAACATTCAAAGAGTGCCCAGGTGAACTGCAGTAATTATTCATTCTCCTCAGACACAAAAGTAAAATGGAAAAGGAAGCCAAATCGTGGCTTACCAGGAAAGTTAGAGATAGTGTTAGATCCAAGGAAGAGTCGTATAAATTGGCCGGGAAAAGCAACTGACCTGAGGAATGGGAACGGTTTAGAATTCAGCAATGGAGGACAACGGGATTAATTAAGAAAGGGAAAATAGAGCACATGTGTAAGCTTCTGAGGAACACACAACTTTTACAGTCAGATTTTTATAGGTTTGTGAGGAGAAAGGTGTTGCTAAGGATGAATGTAGCTCTCTTACAGACAGAAATGGGAGACTTGATAATTGGGAACAAAGAAATGGCTGATAAGCTACATTCACGCTTTGATTCGGTGTTCACAAAGGAGGGCACAAATACGAGAAATGTTGGGAGTACAGCGTTTAGTGAGAGGGAGGAAGTGAAGGAAATCAGTATTCGTTGGGAAATGGAGTTGAGGAAATCTGTGGGACTGAAGGCTGATAAATCCCCAAGGCCTGATAAGCTACATCTCAGGAAGAGGCCCTAGAAATAGTGGGACGTGTCGATGGTCAACCTCCAAGATTCCATTGAACAACAGTTGCTACAGATTGGAGGATAGCAAATGCTCACTTTTAAATAGGGGAGGCAGAGAAAATCAGAAACTATAGACCAGTTCACCTGAAGTTGGTATTCTGTTGTATTTTGTCTCTCCCAGATTATCCAGTTGTGGAGGGACTGTTGTTGGGAATCAGAGGAGGCAAGAAGTTTCTGGTGCGACACCTTCGTTGAGTGTGTGTGAAGGTGATGGGTTGCCATTTTCTCCTCAGCTTCGTTTATGTTTGTTCAGCCTCAGCACGGGCAAGAAGTGGAAAGTTTGTGGAATTTGCCTGCAAAGCCTCTGGTCACTTTAAGGGTTGGGGAGACAGGAGGAAATGTTGCTCCCCGAAAGAAATGGCATGGACCCAGGGGGGTATATTGGGGTGGGGTGGTTTCTCGCTCGGTGTCGCCCCCTTTTCAGCTGGTGTTTGAAGTCTGCGTCCTCACCGAAACAAATTATCCAAGTCCAAAAATTTGTAGCCAACTGAATTAACCATGAGGGAAATGGACTTACTTTGGGGAAAAAGAAATGTGTGTAGTTTCTTTAAAATGGAGCTGCAACACTCACCAGATTCATGAGTTCCTCTTCATGCTTGTCACACATTTGAGTTTTCTGGCTCAGTTCCTTGTTGCAGATAATCTCCAACTCCTGCTTAAACTTGTCCAGCACATTTTCTGCAAAAATGTTTCGTTTTAAGATCCCGATCCCTTTTCCACGTAGGTAGGTGAGCTGAGAAGGGATGTTAATTAAGCAAACAACAGATCCATTAGAGCAATTGTTCTCCTGTTTATGTGAGTTTCAAGCTTGTCTTGGCTAAATTCAGTAAGTTACCTGTTCATTAGCATGTTATTGTTTGTGGGAGCTTGCTCTGTGCAAATTGGTTGCCATGCTTCCTAAATTTGAAATGAGGCGGTGCGTCAAAAGTATTTAGAGTTATAGAGATGTACAGCGTGGAAACAGACCCTTCAGTCCAACTCATCCATGCTGACCAGATATCCCAACCCAATCTAGTCCCATTTGCCAGCACTTTGCTCATATCTCACTAAACCCTTCCTAATCATGTACCCATCCAGATGCCTTTTAAATGCTGTAATTGTACCAGCCTTAACCACTTCCTCTGGCAGCTCATTCCATACATGCACCACCCTTTGAATGAAAAGGTTGCCCCTTAGATCTCTTTTATATCTTACCCCTCTAACTCTAAACCTATGCCCTCTAGATCTGGACTCCTCAGTGCTTGGGAGCCTCCTGTGAAGCGCTTCTGTGATCTTTCCTCTGGCATTTGTAGTGGTTTGAACTACCACTACAAATGCCGGAGGAAATATCACAGAAGCGCTTCACAGGAGGCTCCCAAGCACTGAGGATGTCACCTAGACAGGGGACGAAATGTCTGCAACACAAATTCCCAGCTCGGCGAACAGAACCACAACAACGAGCACCCGAGCTACAAATCTTTGCACCAATTTTGAACTAGATCTGGACTCACCTACCCCAGGGAAAATACTTTGCCTCTTTACCCTATCCATGCCCCTCATGATTTTAAAAACCTTTGTAATGTCATCCCTCAGCCTCCGACGCTATATAGAAAACAGCCCCAGCCTATTCAGCCTCTCCCTGTAGCTCAAACACTCCAACCCTGGCAACCACATCCTTCTGATAGGACGGAGACCAGAATTGCATGCAATATTCCAACAGTGGCCTAACCAATGTCCTGTACAGCCGCAACATGACCTCCCAACTCCTGTACTCAATACTCTGACCAATAAAGGAAAGCATACCAAACGCCTTCTTCACTATCCTATCTACCTGTGATTCCACTTTCAAGGAGCTATGAACCTGCACTCCAAGGTCTCGTTGTTCAACAACATTCCCCAGGACCTTACCATTAAGTGTATAAGTCCTGCCCTGATTTGCCTTTCCAAAATGCAGCACCTCACATTTATTTAAATTAAACTCCATCTGCCACTCCTTGGCCCATTTACCCATCTGATCAAGATCCCATTGTAATCTGAGGTAACCTTCTTCACTGTCCACGGTGTCATCTACAAACTTACAAACTATACCTTCTATGTTTACATTCAAATTATTTGTATAAATGACAAAAAGTAGAGGACCCAGTGGAGTGCCTTGTGGCACTCCACTGGTCACAGGCCTCCGGTCTGAAAAGCAACCCTCCACCACTACCCTCAATCTTCTACCTTTTGAGACAGTTCTGTATCCATATGGCTGGTTCTCCCTGTATTCCATGAGATCTAACCTTGCTAACCAGTCTACCATGAGGAACCTTGTCGAACACCTTCCTGAAGACCATATAGATCACGTCTACCGCTTTGCCTCATCAGTCCTCTTCATCACTTCTTCAAAACATTCAGTCAAGTTTGTGAGACATGATTTCCCATGTACAAAGCCATGTTGACTATCCCGAATCAGTCCTTGCCTATTCAAATACATATAAATCCTGTCCCTCATTTTCCCTCCAACAACTTGCCCACCACTGATGTCAGGCTTTAACTCCCTGCCTTTTCCTTACCACCTTCCTTAAATAATGGCACCACCTCCAGTCTTCCGGCACCTTACCTGTGACTATCGATGATACAAATATTTTAGCAAGGGGCCCAGCAATCACTTCCCTAGTTTCCCACAGAGTTCTCGGGTACACCTGATCAGGTCCTCGGGATTTATTCACCTTTTTGCATTTTAAGACATCCAGCACCACGTCCTCTGTAATCTGGACATTTTTCAAGATGTCACCATCTGTTTCCTCACATTCTATATCTTCCATGTCCTTCTTACAATAACACTGATGCAAAATACTCGCTTAGTATCTGCCCCATCTCCTGCGGCTCCACACAAAGGCCGCCTTGCTGATCTTTGAGGGTATCCTATTCTCTCCCTAGTTGCCCTTTTGTCCTTAATGTATTCTAAAATCCATTTGGATTCTCCTTAACCGTACTTGCCAAAGATATCTCATGTCCCTTTTCTGCCCTCCTGATTTCTCACTTAAGTATACTCGCTTGTATTGTTTTAAAGCATTTGGGATCATTCTGTTGTTGTTAACAGCATTATATAAATACACCATTTGAGATCCTTCTCATGAGTGACTGGTGTATGTCTGTTGGTTTTGTTCAGAGCAAGCTACATTACATAAGGCTTTGCATTATGTTATTGCAGTGAGCTGTGTTCTAAGGTTGAACCAGTCAGTTCACAAGTCAAGCGTGTGGTGCTGGAAAAGCAGAGCAGGTCAGGCAGCATCTGGGGAGCAGGAGAATCGACGTTTTGGGCAAGCACCCTTCATCAGGAATGGGGCTCAGGACAGATGAGACTTGAACATGGGTCTCCTGGCCTAGAGACACTACTTATCCCTGCTATGATCATTGTAAGTTAACTCATTCTGAGGTCAATTACAGGCTAATTTCAGCAACCCTCTCTTGTTCCATACGCAATGCTTTCTCTTTCGAATTGGCAATTAGTTGCATTTCTTGGTTTCTGCTTAACATCAGAAAAGCCACTTTTCAAAACAATATTCTTTTCAATCTGTACCAAGTTTTGATAGATTTATCAGCTCCAGGTTTAGTTCAAAGGCAGGTCCAGGTCCGAATGAGCTCCACCGTGGGTGGGGCAAGGAGACAGATCCAAAATCCATCTCGGCCAGAATGAGGATCAATCTGATCCACGCTGGTCATCCAACCAATCGACATGCACCCCCCACCCAACTCCAACCCCTACTCCCCCACTAAGGAGTCGGGGGCAACACTTTGGTCTGTGGTTAGCACTGCTGCCTCACAGCGTAAAGGCCCCAAGTTCGATTCCAGCCTTGGATGATTGTCCGTGTGGATTTTGCACGTTCTCTACGTGAGTTTCCTTCGGGTGCTCACGAGCTCGAAGGGCCGAATGGCTTCCTCCTGTGCCTATTTTCTATGTTTATGGTTCCTCCCATTCCACAGTTCAAAGATGTGCAGGTTAGGTGGATTGGCCATGTTGAATTGTCCATAATGTCTAGGGATGTGAAGGCTAGGTGGGTTAGTCATATTATGGGGATAGAGTAGGGGTCTGGGTTTGGGTGAGATTCTCACCAGAGGGTTAGTGCAGACTTAGTAGGCTGAATGGCACTGTAGGGACTCTATGAAATGCATTTCTGAGCGCACAGTGACTTGATCTTTCCAAGTGCTTTCAGTTTAATAAGGCAAAACATCAAAGCTAACATCTGAACCACAGTGTCAGAACTGAGCAGGTGAAAAGTGTGGATTTTGAAAGCTGGAGGAGAGCTAGCTAGGGTAAGAAACAGTATGGAATATTTGGAATTGTATCTACAACTTTGCATTACTGGGTGAGTCAGGGTGGCTTTGAAGTTTCCAATCCCTGCCACAATGGAGATGGAAAATGAGACAAGATAGAGTTGGGATGACTACTCGTCTTAATGACAAAATTGTGAAATAAATACAGAGTTGAACAGAATACCAGAACAAACAAGGGTAGCAATTTTGTCAATGCTAGGGAAATGTGCTGCAAACTTTATTGTACCGTAGTTCTTATTGAGAAGCAGGAAATCTAAATTGGAGAAATATTAAAGGCCAATTTTACTTGTAAACGATATGCGTTTAACATCACAGATCAGGAAGAAAGGGAAAATGTTGATCAATACATGACTGCACTGTGACGTCAGGCTGAATCTTAATTTTGACCAAACCTGAGAGATCAGGAATTGGGTTGTTTTAGGAAAAGAGATCCTGCCATTTACTGAGGGAAAGCTATCCCTGTGCAGAAGCTCTGAGGTTATCAGTCATCAAATAGAGAATATGAAAGGCTTTGTCCGGAGGCTCACTGAAGATGTTACTTGGTATGGTGATGAAACGTCTGAAAGTGAACCTTGCAGCTCAGTGAGCAAACCTACATTCAATATTAATGCAAGGACAGTCAAGACCTTATACTGAGAGTAAACAAGCCCAGCATAATGGGAAAAGTAAAGTATTTCCATATGAGGCAGAATAAAGATCAAGGCTAGATGACAGGATTTAAATGTTGTGGAGGATGCCTGGTGAATGGAAAGGAAAGATATCCAGCATAGAGAAAGCAGTGCTTTAACTGGAAGAAGCTAAATCACTTTGTTTTCAAGGAAGAGAAGCAAGTCTTTAAAACCGGCTGCTGGAGAGATAACAGATGATGCTGATGACTCACTCTACACTATACACCAAGGTGGTATTGTTAGATCTGGATTGTGACTGTTAAAGGTGATGACTGCAGAAGGAGAGTATGATGTGTCAGACAGACACTGGTGATTCCTGTAACATCGTGAGCATCCCAGACCTTACAACGTGGTGCAAAATGGTGACCCAGGAATGGAAACATGGAAGATAAGGTGGAGGTTTATCTGATGGAATAATAGTCACCCCAGGGGGACAAGTGAAACTGAGAGCCCAGTGCACTGGGAAGAATGAAGACCTCAGTTCCAGACAGTGGACATTAAACAAAATCCACTCACCTCAACTGAAGAAAGTTAAAGCTTGAATTAATAACCGCAAATGTCCCAGCATTTTGCAGGGCACCAAACAATTTATTATTGGACATATCATAGAAGATCACAGAAATGTTTTTACAGGTTAGCTGATGCCTAGCTGATGAATATAGTACACAATCCAGCACAAGAACAGGACCCACTGGCCAGCAAACCACTTATTGCCCTTACACCGTTTCTGTTCACCTCCCACTAACGTGTCTACCATGATACCCCTTAAATGTTGCTAACATGCCTGCATCCAGCACCTCCATTGGCAGAGCATTCCAGATGCTGACTACCCTCTGGGTGAAAGATTTTCCCCACACCTCCCCCTCTCACTTTGAACTGCGCCCACCCCCCTGGGTAAAAAAGCCTGCGACTGTCCACCCTACCTGTGCCTCTCCTAATTTGTAGAGCTCTGACAGATCGTCCCCTCACCCCCTGCCTTTTCAGTGAAAACAATTCGGAGTTTGTCCAACCTCCGTTCATAGCTAAAACCCCCTCCAGACCAAGCAACATCCTGGTAAAACTTCTCTGGAACCTCTGCAAAGCATCTTTCTGGTCGTGAGGCGACCAGAATATTCCAAATATGGCCTCACTAAAGTTTTATACAGCTATAACATAACTCGCCAACTGTTATATTCGGCCAGTGAAGGGAAGGGTGCAGTATGACCACCTTATCCACCTGTGTTGGCCCTTTCAGGGACCTATGGACCTCTATGCCCAGATCCATCTGTACATCAATGCTCTTTAAGTCTTCTGCCATTTATTGTAGTGGTTGAGTGTGAGAGCAATTCAGTAATTGCCAAGGAGAGTCCCTGCTGCTCTCCAGTCCAATCTGAAGACAAAAACATAGGAGCGAGAAAAGAAGGGAGTAATTGCGAAGGTGACAACTCGTGCAGAATGGATTCGAACCATAGTAATGGACTGCAGTAAGGCTTTGAAGAGATCTCAACATGCCATGCCAACTATTGAAAGAAATTTTGCTAAGCACGCCAAGGGTAAAGGCCATTATCACTGGGCATGTGAAGGCTGGTTACTGTTGAGTGAAGTTGGATGGGAGGAACAGCTTTCTAACGACATACTGAATGCCAATCAGGTAATTGTGCAAGCTGCTCGGCATTTCTACTGCGTCAGAAGGGGATCAATGCAGAGTATGAGACAGTCAGCGATTTTGCTGGAGTGGACGCTATCATGGCTGATCTCCTGACTAAATGGATGGGGAGATATACTTGAGGAAACCATCGCAGACCGCAGACAGAATCTAATATAACTGCTGGAGAGAGCTTGATAAACCTGAGGCTGGACAAGAAAAAGATCCAACTGAAAAGATGCAAATAAGCAAACAATAACATCACAAGAAATCCAGAAGTTGATTGGTTACTAGCTGCTATTAGCGAGTGTGTGTAAAGTGCTGGAATTTGGAAAAACTAATGTAAAATTTTTTGAACAATCTAAAATATCTACTGTTATAAAAGAAACTAATATTCCATCATTCATTTATTCTTAAATGGTGAGTTTTATTGGATATTTAAGGTTTACTTATCCCATAAGTGGTAGTGAGATGAAATAGTAATTTAATTATAATGAAATAACTAATTAGTTAAGGCACAGGAAAAAAAGCATGGCAGATGGTGTGAATGTAGAAGCTCTTGGATGGTGATGTGATTCAGGGTAAATCCGTCCGGTGTAATGAAATAACTCCAGAAGTCAGTATCCCATCACCAAGTCACCCTTTATTTACATTTGGAGAGCCTTTGACATTGATCCCACTCCCTCAGAGTGAACAGATCCTCTGACACTCCTGTTTACATGTCAGCCAGGGCTCCCTGATTGGACCGGGTCCACCTTCCGGTTCTCGGTCCACCCCATGCCCCTTCCAGTTCTCGGTCCGCCCTGACACACCTTTCGACCACCTCTAGGACACTCCTGTTTACATGTCAGCCAGGGCTCCCTGATTGGACCGGGTTAATAGCCCCAATCAGGGAACTCCTATTCTATGTGGTCCATCTGGCTGCCCTTGGTGCAATCGCTACAGTAAGAGTCTGTGACTCCTGGAACTTTGGTTCAGGATTTGAGTTGGAGATCCAGCTGCAGACACTGCAACACTTCAAGAAGTGGTGAACATCACCTGGACACTGCCTCAGGAGGCAGTCACATCTGATTTGGTCAGTGCTCCGCTTCAGGAAGGTGTGATTGTGAGTGAGGAAAGTGTGGAGGCACATCAAGTAGAAGGAGGAGAAACTCAGCATTTGCAATGGTAAGGCAGAGGTGGGTACTGCAGATGCTGGAGATTAGAGTAACAGGCCCTTCAGCCCAACAAGTCCACACTGACCCTCCGAAGAGCAACCCACCCAGACCCATTCCCCTACACTTACCCCTTCACCTAATGCTACGGGCAATTTAGCATGGCCAATTGACCTAACCTGAACATTTTTGGGCTGTGGGAGGAAACCGGAGCACCCGGAGGAAACCCACGCAGACAGGGAGAGAATGTGCAAAATCCACACAGACAGTTGCTTGAGGCGGGAATTGAACCCGGGTCTCTGGCGCTGTGAGGCAGTAGTGCTAACCACTGTGCCACCGTGCCGGCCGAAGAGTCAAGATTAGAGTGGTGCTGGAAAAGCATAGCAGATCAGGCAGCATCTGAGGAGCAGGAAAATCGACATTTCAGGCAAAAGTCCTTCATCAGAAATTATGAAAGTTCCTGATGAAGGGCTGTTGCCTGAAACGTCAATTTTCCTGCTCCTCGGATGCTGCCTGATCTGCTGTGCTTTTCCAGCACCATCCTAATCTTGATTTGCAATTGTAAAACTGGTTCAAGGCTGTGGATGAAAGGAGTGGTTGAGGGGTGGATTACAAACTGACCACAGCACCATGGCACAGGAAGTTATTCAAGTGGTGCATTAATAGGAACGTGGTGCTGTTAGGGAACAGTATAGTCAGGGAGATCAACACAGTTGTCTGCAGCTGAGGGCAAGAGTTGTCAGTACAGTGTTATCGTTTGGAACATCTACTGTGGGCTGGAGAGGAATTTGCAGTGGGAGGGGTCTGTGGTCCATGGAGACTAATGACATAAATACAACTAGGAAAGAGGATTTACTGAGGAAGAAAGAGCAGCTTGGGCTAAATTGAAAAGCAGAGGCCCAAAGATAATATGCTTGGATTACTCCATGAGCCGCCTGCGAATTGAAATTGGTAAATTAGATTAATAAACTGACTGAGGGTTTCAAAGATTGATGGGCAATAAACAGATTTCAATTCATGGGACACTTGTACCAATACTGGGAAAAGTGGGAACTGTACTGTTGGGACAGCATTGATCTGAACCACACTGGGATTATTGCTCTGGTGAGTTGGAAAGCCAGTGTCATGCTGGTATAGCCAAGTGGGACAAAGAGCTTTAAGCTAAATGCTGGCGACGTGAGATCAAACTTGCAATGAATAAAGAAAACGAAGGAAAAGAACTAAGTAGAAAAATTATGATCAGAGTGTGGCAGGACGTGACAGAGCTATTCAACCTAGGAGTGCATGAGTATTTAAGAGTACATAACATTTTAGATGTTAGCAGCAAGGAAAATATGGAGGAGTAGCTCTGTTAATCAACGATGACATTGGAAGTATAGAATTGATTTATTTATTTCTGACACTGAGCTATCGAATCAGTTTGGGTGGAGACAAGAAATAGTAAAGGTAAGAATTCACTCGTCATGTGGTTTATGTACCCTTTAACAATAATCTCGCTGTATAATGAGGTATAACAGAAGAAATAATGGAGGCTTATGAGAAAGATACGGTGATGATTTTAGGAGATTTTAAACTATGATGGGTGAATGAATAATCTTGGCAAAGGTGACATGGGCAATGAGTTTTAGTATTTTCAGGATAGTTTCTTAACACCTCATATTCTAGATCCAAACAGTGAGCAGGCTGTACTAGATTTGGCAACGTGCAATTAAAACTGTTGATCTCATTGTGAAAGTGCCCCAAGGAAACAGTGATCATAATTGAACTTAATATCGCATTTTACTTTGAGGAAGAGAAGAATGAATTGAAAACTAATATTTCAAACTTAAATACGGGCAATTATGAGGACATAGCAACAGACTGAAGTGCACCTGGAAAATTAACTTACAGGATAGGTCAGCGGAAATACAGTGGTAGATATTTAAGGAGATATTTCAGAATACTCAGAAAAGGGTACAGAATAATGAGAAATATCACTACTGGCAAATGAATGAGGTTAAAGTTAGTATTAAATTGAGAGAAAAGATGTATAATTCCACAAGATGGTCGAAGGTCAGAAGATCGGGCAGAATAATTTTGTAAGTAGCTCGCTGAGCTGGAAAGTTTGCTTTCAGACGTTTCGTCACTGATGTTACCTCATCAACCTGAGCTCCAAATCTTTTCAAAGATTGGACAGAATATCAAGGTCAGTAAAAAATGACTTAAGATTAATAAAGAAAGCTAGCTAGAAATGTGAAAACACATGTCAAGAGTTTCTGCAGATACTTAGAAGCAAAAAGTAAGTAAATGAGTGTCTTCTGGAGAAAGTGTGTTGGGGAATTAAATAGGAAAATAGGAAAAACCAGTGGATGAATTTTTGAGTCTGTCTTTACTGTAGAGAATAGAAACGGTTAATAATTATAAATAAGGAGGTGAGAAGGAGGGAGGAGCTTCAAGTGATTATGATCACCAGGGTAAGGGCACTGCAAATATTATTAGGACTGAAAATCGACCAGTCCACAGGACTGATTCTGGGTTGGTGAAATAAATAGCTGCTGAAATTATAGTTTTTAATTGGCATTGGTTCTAATTTTCCAAAAATTCCTGAGGTTCTGAAAAACTTCAGTAAGATTGGAAAACAGCAGATGTAATGTCTCTGATCAAGAAAGAGGTCAGACAAGAAGCAAGCAACTACATCCTGCTAGCTTCCCATCCATCATGAAAAAAAGACTGGAATTTATTATTAAGGTGGTTAGAGCAGGAGACATAGAAAATCTCTGTGCAATCAGGCAGTGTTGATATGGTTTTGTGGAAGGGAATCAGTATTTCATTAACTTACTGGAGCCCTTTGAAACAGCAATGAGCAGAACAGATAAAGGGGAAAGTGAGGGCTGCAGATGCTGGAGATCAGAGTCAGGAGTGTGTTGCTGGAAAAGTTTTTGCCCAAAACAGTCGATTCTCCTGCTCCTCGGATGCTGCCTGACCTGCTGTGCTTTTCCAGCGCCACTTTCTCGACAGATTAAGGGCAGCCTGTTGCGCTGTATGTCAGATTTCCAAAAGGCTTTTGATGATATGCCTTATTAAATGCTACTACACAAAATTACAGCTTGTAGCGCGGGGAGGCAAGAAAAGGAGACCAAAACTACATCACACTCTCGGTATGGTCCCACCAATTAACCTGCGCAACTGTAGCAACACATTCCAGTTTTTATTTTCCATTTGCCTTGCACCAAATGCCAACATTCCCTCTGAATGACTTGTGAACTGCTGTACCTGCATGTTGTGGGCTTTATGTACCCGGACAGAGTTCCCATCATAGCATGTTCTGAAGGAATTGCCAAGGAAATTGAACTCTCCTCGCAGCTCCTAGAGAAAGAACATTATCCCTTCATTGAGCAGATTTCAGACGAATAGCCAACAATGTGCACATGGGTCCTTCGAAGATCCGATCACTTTAAAGTTGAAAGCGATCCGATTGGGCACTCGGTGGTTCCATGGTTAGTTCTGCTTCGGGGACCTGAGTTTGATTCCAGCCGTGGGAGACAATCGGTGCAGAGCATGCACGTTCTCCCCATGTCCGTGTGGGTTTCCTCCCATAGTCCAAAGGTGTCCAGGTTCGGTGGATTGGCCATGCTGAATTGACCAGGGATGTGCAGGCTGAGTAGATCAGCCTGTGGGCAACACAGGATTACGGGGATAGAGTATGGGAGTGGGTCCGCATGGGATGCTCTTTGGAGGGTCAGTATGGACTCGATGGGCTAAATGGCCTTCTTCCATACTGTCGGGATTCTATGATTATGTGTGCAATGTGTGTGTAGAGACTGAAAAACGTGGGAAGACTGATATCATGAATGATAATTTTCTTTGTCAACAATGGCTTTTACCTGCAAATGACAATTTTTGCGATTTATTTTAAAAGGTTATTTTATGAAGAGGACAATGGGTTAGAGAAATGCATTTGGAAGTACAGTGTGCCTTATCATAGTCATGTCACCTTTTGTTGTAAACGCTTTCAGTTTAAGAGAAGCAATTAAAACCCACACATAAACCAACCTTCATCAGATAACAGTTAAACTCTAATTGACGTCGTAAGCTCAAAGATGAAGCCTTTTAGCATTAAAACCGAATGGTGTTATTTTGAGTGTTACATAGTTCAATAGGCCGAAACAGTCAACTTGATCAACAGCCCCATTACCTTTCTGCTCCCTCTTTGTGTAGGTGCTCTGTTAGAACCGTACACAAATATATTAGATGGACAGCAGCAATTTTCCAAGGTTACAACAACACCTGTTCCTATGGCTACAACCTCCTCCAAAGAGAAGGAGAGGGAGGCACATAAACCCAATGGATAATGTTCTTGCCCCTTTTGAATGACTATGAGTCATAGAGACATAGAAATATACAGCACGGAAACAGACCCTTCAGTCCAACCAGAAATCTCAACATGATCAATTCCCATTTGCCAGCACTTGGCCCATATCCCTCCAAACCCTTCCTGTATACCCATCCAGATGCCTATTAAAGGTTATAATTGTACCAGCATCCACCACTTCCTCTGGTTACTCATTCCAAACACGCACCACGCTTTGTTTGAAAAAGTTGCCCCTTAGGTCCCTTCTAAATCTTGCCCCCCTCACCCTAAAGTTACGCCTGGTAGTTCTGGACTCCCCCACCCCAGGGAAAAGACCTTGTCTATTTACCCTGCTCCCATAGCTTTCATATCTTTTCTAAAGTATGGAGCCCAGAACTGGATAAAGTTCTTCAGTTGAAACTGAATTAGTGTTTTATATAAGTTCATTATAACTTCCTTGACTGTGGGCTGTATGCCCCTATTAATAAAACCTATTCACTGATTACATCCAGATGTCTCCTTCTGCACACTCTTTGAAGTTGTTCTCTTCATTTTATAATGTCCCTTTCCCTGTCCTCATCTTCGCTGTTTGTTTGGAAAATATTTTAAATTTGCTTTGCTACTGACCCTTCTTCATAATTTTGAGTGCTGCAATAAAATTTCCTTAATCTCAACTGCTCAAACAAGAATCATTTCAGCTTCTGTTGCCTCTCCAAATAACTGAAGCCCTAGTTCCTTAGTACCATTTTCCTAACTCTCCTCTGCACCCTTGGCTCTCTTCCTAAGGTGGAGTGCACAGACATGGACTCCAACAAAGGCCAAACCTGTGATTTCCAATGGGTGAGCACCGGTTTACTTTTGGCAAACTCAAGAATCCTGTCAGGACGTTGGAACAAAATGAAGCGATTCACACAGTTAAGGCTGCTCCACCATTCTGGACCATGGCTGGTCATCTACCTTGATGCCATTTTCCAGTGCTGTCCCTCGCTGTGGTGATTATCTCAAAATCTGTTGATCCCTATCTTGAGATTGTTCATTTGAATCATTGGAGTATCTTTTTAGCAGCTTTATCAGCTTACTCTGCCGCCTTCACTGATTTGCGTTTGCCCAAATCTTTCTGTGCCTGCGCCCCCTTTACGAATTTATCGTTTTAGCTCCTGCGACCTTTAAGGACTTAACCACTCCAAAATGTATCACAAACACTCCCCTAAACGTCATCCACAAAATGGCTGCCTGTTTCACCAATCTCTCTCTGTCATTCTGAAGACTCTCCGTATCCGCCTCACCTTTCCTATATCCCCATTGTACTTCCACTCTGGATGCTAAGTGCCAATTGTCTAATTATGTATATTAAGATATACCAGATAATAGAAGCTTTTCTGACAACACTTAACTTGAAACAATGAGGGGGGCAGAGCCCCCAAGCTCTAACGATCATTTTAAGAACAACAATCTATTCCTACTTTTCTACACATGGGACAAAAGAAGTGACCGTTCACGTGGGTGCAGTTCTGAGAGAAGAGGGTTGCCTCGATGCATTGTTTGCAGTAATTATGACCGCAGGGCAGTTCGAGCACGGGTGGGGTATACAGCTCCAGGCACACAGGGCATGACAGTTCCTTGGCCAGTGCTTCATGGGCGATGTTCATGACGGTGAGCAGTCAGACGCCAGCTGAGAAACGCATTGTCCTGGGATCCCTCGGAATCCTGCTGAGACGCCCGGGGTACTGTCACAAAAATAAAAGAAAACAAATTCAACCCAAGAGCCCAAGCCCCCAGTTGATAAGGAGATGATGCCACAATACACATTCTGTGTGGTTCGGATCGTGATCTCACAAAAGGGGTCCCCTTTGAAACGACGCAGCTGTTACAGTTCCATTCCAGATTGTAGACGTCATAATTCAACAATACAAGCTCAGGCCACCAGAAAGTTCACATTTTATGAGCTAAGTGCTGTCCATTTCGCTACCACCATGGCACAACAGGAGGACATTCAGCCCCTCAAATCCATACTGACTCCCCATGGAACAAAGTAGGTGAGCAGGAGGCTGGAGGAGCACAGCAAGGCAGGCAGCATCAGGAGGCTGAGGGAACACAGCAAGCCAGGCAGCATCAGGAGGCTGAGGGAACGCAGCAAGGCAGGCAGCATCAGGAGGCTGAGGGAACACAGCAAGGCAGGCAGCATCAGGAGGCTGGGAGAACACAGCAAGGCAGGCAGCATCAGGAGGCTGAGGGAACACAGCAAGGCAGGCCGCATCAGGAGGCTGGGGGAACACAGCAAGGCAGGCAGCATCAGGAGGCTGAGGGAACACAGCAAGCCAGGCAGCATCAGGAGGCTGAGGGAATACAGCAAGGCAGGCCGCATCAGGAGGCTGGGGGAATACAGCAAGGCAGGCGGCATCAGGAGGGAGAGGGAACACAGCAAGGCAGGCAGCATCAGGAGGGACAGGCAGGAGGCTGGGGGAACACAGCAAGGCAGTCAGCATCAGGAGGCTGGGAGAACACAGCAAGCCAGGTGGCATCAGGAGGGAGAGGGAACACAGCAAGGCAGGCAGCATCAGGAGGCTGAGGGAACACAGCAAGGCAGGCTGCATCAGGAGGCTGGGGGAATACAGCAAGGCAGGTGGCATCAGGAGGGAGAGGGAACACAGCAAGGCAGGCAGCATCAGGAGGCTGGGGGAACACAGCAAGACAGGCTGCATCAGGAGGCTGTGGGAACACAGCAAGGCAGGCAGCATCAGGAGGCTGGGGGAACACAGCAAGGCAGGCAGCATGAGGAGGCTGGGGGATCACAGCAAGGCAGGCAGCATCAGGAGACTGGGGGAACACAGCAAGGCAGGCAGCATCAGGAGGCTGGGGGAACACAGCAAGGCAGGCAGCATCAGGAGGCTGGGGGAACACAGCAAGCCAGGCAGCATCAGGAGGTGCAGAAGTTGATGTTTCAGGTGTAATCCTTCTTCAGTCCTGAAGAAGGGTTACACCTGAAATGTTGACTTCTGCACATCCTGATGCTGCCTGGCTTGCTGTGTTCTTTCAGCCTCCTGCCTGTCTACTTTGGATTCCAGCATCTGCAGTTTTTCAGTCTCTCTCCATTGAAGAGTGTAGCCACTCCCAGATTCCTGCTTTCCCACTTGCAGCGCTTGCCAATATATTCTTCACAAGTGTTGATCCAATTTTCTTTCAGAATAATTAATCCACTCATTTACATCACCTTTGTAGGCAGCGAGTTCCAGGTGTTTCAGTCAAAAATGTTCTTGCTCACAACCCCCATCCCTCCTTCAGCCCCGCTCTAAGGCCCAGCACCAACAAGGAATGAAAGCAGCCTGACCGTGTCTACATGGTTAATCTGGTGCACTTCTGTCAGATTTCCCAGAAATCTCTTTTGCTCTTAGGGGAACATCCCTTATTTCTCCAACTCAATCCACATTCCTGGTTCCTGGAACTATTCAAAAGGGGGAATTGGACTAATACTCAGGGATATGGGGAAAATGTAATGGAGTGGGACCAGCTGAGATTGCTCTTTGAAAGAGCCAGTGCATCCCGAGGTAGTGCACTTTCGAGAGGCATTTGATAAAGAGCAATATAATAGACTTACGTAATGGGTCAGTGATGCTTTGGATTTTTTTATTCACTCGGTGGGATATGGGCATCGCTGGCTGGCATTTATTGCCCATCCCTAGTTGCCCTTGAGAGGGTGGTGGTGAGCTGCCTTCTTGAACCGCTGCAGTCCACTTGTGCTGGGTTGACCCACAATGCCCTTCGGGAGGATTTCGACCCCGTGACCATGAAAGAATGGTGATACATTGCCAAGTTTGGATGGTGAATGGCTTGGAGGGGAGCTTGCAGGGGGTGGTGTTCCCATGTATCTGCTGCCCTTGTCCTTCTAGGTGGGTGTGGCCTTGGGTTTGGAATGTGCTACCTAAGGATGTTTGGTGAATGTCTGTAGTGCTTCTCGTAGATAGTACACACTGCTGCTGTTTGAGCATCGGTGGAGGGGGGAGTGGATACTTATGGACGCAGTGCCAATCAGGCCGGTTGCTTTATAGTGGATGGTGTCAAGCTTCTCGAGTGTTGTTGGGACTGGACTCATCCAGGCCAGTGGGGAGTATTCCATCCCACTCGTGACTTGTGCTCTGTAGTTGGTGCACAGGCTTTGGGGAGTCAGGAGGTGTGTTACATGCCTCAATATTCCTGCTTATCTGACCTGTTCTTGCAGCCACTTTGTTTATATGGAGAGTCCGATTGAGCTTCCAATCAATGGTATCTCCCAGGATGTTGATAGTGGGAGAATTCAATGATGGAAACACCATTGAATGTCAAGGGTTGGTGGTTAGATTGTCTCTTATTGGTTGCCTAGCATTTGTTTGGTGTGAATGTTACTTGATGCTTGTCAGCTCAAGCCTGTATATTGTCCAGATCTTGGTGCATTTGGACACCGACTGCTTCAGTATCTGAGGAGTTGCGAATGGTGATGAACACTGAGCAATCATTGGCGAACATCCCCACTTCTGACCTTATGATATAGGGAAGGTCTTTGGTGAGGCAGCTGAAGATGGTTGGGTCTAGGACACTACCCTGAGGGACTCCTGCAGAGATGTCCTGGAACTGAGATGACTGACCTGCAAAAACCACAACCATCTTCCTTTGTGCCAGGTATATATCCAACCACTAGAGAGTTTGTCCTTTGATACCAGTTGATTCCAGTTTTGCCAGGGCTTCTTGATGCCACAGTCGGTTGAATGCAGCCTTGATGGCAAGGGCTGTCGCTCTCATCCCATTTGGAACTGTCTAGAACAGAAAGATATAGTAGTGGTCAAGTAGTTTGCAGCCCGGATACAGTAATTAGGTTACAGCTATTGCCCTCTTTCATACCTGTTAATGACACGCACTTGAACCGTCCTGAAGAAGGGGTTACACCTGAAACGTCGACCTCTCCACCTCCGACGCTGCCTGGCTTGCTGTGTTCTTCCAGCCTCCTGCCTTGTCTCCCAGTGACCCATACTTTGGCAAACAAGGCATAACTTCAAAGTTTGCAAATGACACAAAACCTGCCAACATGAGAAACTTAGTCGCAGACTTCAGGAGGATACAAACAGACGGCTAAAATGGGTAGACACATGGCCAATGAAATTTCATGCAAAGAACGTGTGAAGTTATGCACTTTGGAAAGGAAGTAAGGAAAAATAACGTGGTCTCAATTATATAATTCTAAAGGGTGTAGGAACAAGAGAACTCCAGTTTCTGGTGAGAAACCTTTGAAGGTGGAGAGTGGGTTGAGAACATTGTCAAACTACCTGTTGGATCCTTGGCTATGTAAATAGAGGTACAGAGTGTAACATTAAAAAAGTTCTGGTGAACTTTTATAAATCACTGGTTAGGTGCCAGCTGGAGATCTGCGCCCGATCGTAGGCAACAGACGTAAAGGAAGAACATCAAGATCTTGGACAGAGTACAAAGAATGATTCCAGGAATGAGGGACTGTGGGTTTTGAGAATAATCTGAGATTATTCTCCTTTAAGGTGGAGAAAGTTCAGAAGGGATCAGTAGAGATTTCCAAATCGTGAGCCATTTTGATAGAATAGATTATGAAAAATGGAGTAACACAATGGGGGGGCGGGGGTTGAGAAGAAATTGCTTAATGCCAAAAATGATTCCGATGTGAAATGCACTGTCGAAAAGGAATTGGATAAGTCCTTGAAAAAAAAGAGACACTTGTAGGCTTTTGGGTGGGAGCAAGGGAGTAGCAATTGGCATGGGGCATATTTTAATTAAAAGTGGTCATGGGTTTTGATGCTATTTTCTAGTTTCTACCTTAAATTTTAAGAAGTAGTAAATGTTTTCCTTTCAAGGTCACCTGATTGCCTCAGCAGGTGAATATCTGGTCAAAATTACAAAAAAAACAGTAATTCAGATCAAAACAGCTGGGAAACATAGAGCATTTTACAATTATAAATTGTAGTAAATTGCAAAATATGTGGTTGTAGCTTTTCATTGATAGATTGCAATGTGGTTATTCCTGGACAATATTCTTTTCGAACAGTGATTAAAGTGCAGCCACTGTTCTGAGTTTCAACTTGAAAAGGTCTTTTGCAGCAACTAAAACAGAAGCCCTGAACAAAAGTCAGACTCTGTAATGTAGAGGATATTGAGAAGATATCTTTATGCCAGACAGAAAGCCTTCTTCAGCTTGCTGAACAATTCTGCCATTACCTGTTCCTAACTGATGCCAAATGGTTTGGTAGTAATAGCATTGGATCTGGTTGGCTAGGCCAGTCAGCAGGTGAGGGGTAAGTTTCGGTTTCACATCTCATCCAGAATTGGAAACTTCCTCCACAGGTCAGATCATAAAGAGACTGGGAAGGAGGAGGTGGTGACGTTGGCTTAAGCGGTGGCAGAGTGGAAGCTGGTTTGCTCGGAACAGCAGGCAAAGATCAGGGGGACCAAAACAGGGACTCTCTGGACTTAAGGTGGATTCCAACCTCTTTTCAGGAATGGGACTCATTGCATATGCCTGTTGTATTCCTGATGGGGTTGATAATCTTGGGAGCAGTTTTAAAAGGGTCAAAAGAACCTTTAGGGTTACAAACACAAGGCTTCCATTAGAATTGTTGGTCTTTAGTGCGCAGAGACTTATATATCTACAGCACCTTCACTACCTCAGTGAGTCCAGAACCACTTCCCAATCGATCATATACATTTGAAGTGTCATTACAGTTGTAGGAAACACAGCAAGTGTAATTGAGCATTCAATTCCTTCGTCCAAATCGTGAATGTATATTGTAAACAGCTGGGGTCAAAACACTGAACCCTGTGGCACCCGACTCGTCACTGCCTGTCATTCTGAAAGGGCCTGTTTATTCCAACTCTGCTTCCTGGCTTCCAACCAGTTCTGTATCCAAGTCAATATATTAGAAAGGTCACTGGACTCAAAATATTAACTCTGTTTTCTCTCCACAGATACTGCCAAACCCGCTGGGTTTCGCCAGCAATTTTTGCTTTTATGACAAACACATAGCTCTCTGGTTTTTCCAACCATCTTTCTGCTCTCTGGGATGTTGAATTTAATTATCAATCAAAACTATGCTCTTTTATTTGTATATGAAAGGGAACAATTCCAGAGTAGTAATGTCACCGAATTAATATTCCGGCAATATGGAACTGGGTGTTGTGGATGTGAGAGCTCCTGACTCACCATGTGAGAAGTTGACAGGGTATTTGACGCACACACACCATCGCAGCAGCCTCAATGCTGTTAACATTATAGCACAGCACCACCTCATCGTGTAGCCCCAGCTGTGGTCAGGATTGGGACTACAAGTATAGGGACAGGGGGAGACATTCAGTCCATCAAACCTGCTCCACCATTTAATACAATCAGAACTAATCGAACACTTCAAATGCCTTTTCCACACTATCCCATTCCCCTTTACACCACCGATAATCTGACATCTATCAATTTCTACTTGAAACATATTTAAAGACTGAGTTTCCACAGGAATAGACAAAGATTACCCCCCTCACCCCAACACAACAAAC
>NC_057750.1:17514628-17517290 GCF_004010195.1 Chiloscyllium plagiosum
CTCATATCCCATTCCCCCCAACACAACAAACAGTCATTATCCCATTCATTACCGCCCTCATCCCAGTACGGCAAACGTGAGCAAGTTCGAAACAAATGTCAGGGAGTCAACTGACCAGAAAATGGATTTAACTTGGACTGTTTCGACCTATTTTACAGAGTAAGAATGCTGTTAGTATGTAATGATACATGGGGAGGTTTGTGGTGGGTGGTGGGGATTACATTTGTGTGGAATATTACAAACAAGATAAACCGTATTCGGTCCACGGATGCCCAACTATCTCTCTTAAAGAGTTCACAATGTCTGAGTTTCTTGTGTCCTTATCTACATTACATAAAAATGTTTTCCCTCGAGTTGAAATCATCCATTCCCTTGTGAAAGTTCCTTTTGAATGCATTTCAGCTGCCATTCAGGCTGAGCATTCGAGATGATAATATTTTCACTGCGTATCAGAATTCAGCTGATTAACCACATAGTCTGAGTACTGTCTAGAATCTGACCAAGATCTGATTTTTGTTTAGTAGCAACTGGGTATTTCACATAGAGCGTATTGATGCGCTGTCACATTGGGGATGTGTTGTGACTATGACTGATGAGGGTCAGTACTGAGGGAGTGCCGCACTGTGAGTGGGTCAGTACTGAGGGAGTGCTGCAGTGTGAGAGGGTCAGTACAGAGGGAGTGCTACACTGTGAGAGGGTCAGTACTAAGGGAGTACTGCAGAGTAAGAGGGTCAGTACTGAGGGAGTGCCGCATTGCCAGAGGGTCAGTACTGAGGGAGTGCTGCACTGTGAAAGGGTCAGTAATGAGGGAATGTTGCACTGCTAGGGGGTCAGTACTGAGGGAGTGCTGCACGTGAGAGGGTCAGTACTGAGGGAGTGCTGCACTGTTAGCGGGTCAGTACTGAGGGAGTGCTGCACTGTTAGCGGATCAGTACTGAGGGAGTGCCGCACTATTAGTGGGTCAGTACTGAGGAAATGCCGGACTGTTAGCGGGTCAGTACTGAGGGAGTGCCGCACTGTTAGCGGATCAGTACTGAGGGAGTGCCACACTATTAGTGGGTCAGTGCTGAGGAAATGCCGCACTGTTAGCGGGTCAGTACTGAGGGAGTGCCGCACTATTAGTGGGTCAGTACTGAGGGGGTGCCGCACTGTTAGCGGATCAGTACTGAGGGAGTGCCGCACTATTAGTGGGTCAGTACTGAGGGGGTGCCGCACTGTTAGCGGATCAGTACTGAGGGAGTGCCGCACTATTAGTGGGTCTGGGTCAGTACTGAGGCAGTGCTGCACTGTGAGGGGGTCAGTACTGAGGGAATGCTGCACTGTGAGTGGGTCAGTACTGAGGGAGTGCTGCACTGTGAGTGGGTCAGTACTGAGGCAGTGCTGCACTGTGAGGGGGTCAGTACTGAGGGAGTGCTGCACTGTGAGGGGGTCAGTACTGAGGGAGTGCTGCACTGTGAGTGGGTCAGTACTGAGGGAATGCTGCACTGTGAGTGGGTCAGTACTGAGGGAGTGCTGCTCTGTGAGTGTGTCAGTACAGAAGGAGTGCTGCACTGTGAGGGGGTCAGTACTGAGGGAGTGCCGCACTGTGAGTGGGTCAGTACTGAGGGACTGCTGCACTGTGAGTGGGTCAGTACGGAGGGACTGCTGCACTGTTAGCGGGTCAGTACTGAGGGAGTGCCGCACTGTGAGAGTGTCAGTACTGAGGGAGTGCTGCACTGTGAGAGTGTCAGTACTGAGGGAGTGCTGCACTGTTAGCGGGTCAGCACTGAGGGAGTGCCGCACTGTTAGTGGGTCAGTACTGAGGGGGTGCCGCACTGTTAGCGGGTCAGTACTGAGGGAGTGCCGCACTGTTAGCGGGTCAGTACTGAGGGAGTGCCGCACTCTTAGCGGGTCAGTACTGAGGGATTGCCGCACTGTTAGCGGGTCAGTACTGAGGGAGTGCCGCACTATTAGTGGGTCAGTACTGAGGGGGTGCCGCACTGTTAGCGGATCAGTACTGAGGGAGTGCCGCACTGTGAGTGGGTCAGTACTGAGGGAGTGCTGCAGTGTGAGAGGGTCAGTACAGAGAGAGTGCTGCACTGTGAGAGGGTCAGTACTGAGGGAGTACTGCAGAGTAAGAGGGTCAGTACTGAGGGAGTGCCGCATTGCCAGAGGGTCAGTACTGAGGGAGTGCTGCACTGTGAAAGGGTCAGTAATGAGGGAATGCTGCACTGCTAGGGGGTCAGTACTGAGGGAGTGTTGCACTGTGAGAGGGTCAGTATTGTGGGAGTTTTGCACTGTGAGTGGGTCAGTACTGATGGAGTGCTGCAATGTTAGAGGGTCAGTACTGGGGGAGTGCCGCACAGTGAGAGTGTCAGTACAGAGGAAGTGCTGCACTGTGAGAGGGTCAGTACTGAGTGAGTCTGCACTGTGGGATGGTCAGTCCTGACGGAGTCCGCACTGTGAGTGGGCCAGTACTGAAAGAATGCCGCTCTGTGAGAGGGTCCGTACTGAAGGAGTGCGGCACTGTGAGTGGGTCAGTACTGAGGGAGTGCCGCACTGTGAGTGGGTCAGTACTGAGGGAGTGCTGCACTGTGAGTGGGTCAGTACTGAGGCAGTGCTGCACTGTGAGGGGGTCAGTACTGAGGGAGTGCTGCACTGTGAGGGGGTCAGTACTGAGGGA
>NC_057750.1:17518498-17601510 GCF_004010195.1 Chiloscyllium plagiosum
GGAGTGCCGCACTGTTAGGGGGTCAGTACTGAAGGAGTGCCGCACTGGCAGAGGCTTAGTCCTCAGGGAGTACTGCGCTGTCAGAAATGTCGTTACTGGAATGAGATGTTTCCCTGAGGCCCCGTCAACTGTCTCAGGTGAATGTGAATGACCTCGTTGCAATATATATCCTTCAACCAATATCTTTAATCCAGATGATGTGATCATTACCACAGACCCATTCATGTGGGCATGCTGTGTGTGTAAATTCACTGCTGCATTTACCACCTTACAACAGTGACTACACTTTGAAAAGCCCTTCAGGGGCTTTCGAATGCTTGGCAACATTTTGAGGTTGTGCAAGTGCTTCATAAAAGTGTCGTACTTTCTTTTAAATCTGCTGCAAAACTCCTCTAATTTTTTAGTCCTATCCCTTCATTTGGCAGAAGATTTGCTTCCTGTAACATAATGAATCCAGTGAATTGTATGATGGAAGAATTGTAATATCTTTACACATGTATTTCACACACAAGATCATGCCAGCAATGTTTTTATGCTGTGATGATTTTTGTTGTTGTATCCATTTGGCTTGTGGAGGAGCCTGTGATCTTGGAGTTGTAACATTCAGGGAACTGGATCTTTCACTAGTTGCCAGGGGTGAAGGGTAGGGTAGATCCATGCGTTTTAATAGAAAACTCAAATAATTCACTGAAGATCAGTTCAAAGGACCTGGCTTCGTCGGGTGTGTGTGCGGACTGTGCTGAACATGGATTTCAATGTGATTTTTAATCCTCGTCTCCTCTCTTCCCTCCCACTACAGCATTTGGGATCCCTAGTTCCCACCAGCATCCACATCCAGAGGATTATTAGCCATTGTTTCTGTCCCCTCCAGAGGAATGCCACCACCAGATACATATTTCCCTTTTCTGCCAGCCTTCTGCAAAGAGCCTGAAGAAGGGCTTATGCCCGAAACATCGATTCTCCTGATTCCTGGATGCTGCCTGACCTGCTGCGCTGTTCCAGCAACACATTTTCAATTCTGCAAAGAGCCACCCTGGTCCACTCCCCCTTCACTCCCGTCACACCCCGCACTCCCCTGGCACCTTTTCCTGCAGTTGCTGAAGGTGTAATAGCTGCCCATTGACCTCCTCCCTCCTCAGTATCCAAGGGCCCAAACACACCTTTCAGGTGAAGCAGCACCTTACCTGCACTTCAGTCAATCTACTGCATTCGCTGCTCGCAGTGTGGTCTCCTGTACACTGGGGGAATGAAGTGTAGACTGGGTGACCGTTTTACAGAACGCCTACGTATTGTCAGCAAAGAAGACCCCAAGTTTCCAGTTGCCTCCCACTCCAACACCCCACCCTGTTCTCTGGCCAATACCTCTGTCTCAGGCTTGCTGCAGGGCTCCAGCAAAGCTCAGTGCAAACAGGAAGAACAACACCCCATTGTCCTCTTGGGAATTCTACAGTCTTCTCGACCCCATATCAAGTTCAACAATGTTAGGACTTGAGACACCTTCTCCCTTGTCCTCACCCCAATCCCCACATACCAGGCCTTGTTATCACATGGTCTGCTTATAACAACCCATCGTTAGCCACTAATTGTCCACTAATAGCTATTTGTTCTCCCAGGCTGATCATTATCCTTTCCTTATCTGTTCTCCTCTCTCTTTGAGCTCTATCTCTACCTATCATTTATTCCTTACTCCCTCCCTCCTCCCTATCTTCTGCACAAAACCCACCCTTTTTGTAGCTACCATCAGTTCTGAGGAAGGGTCATCGAACCCAAAACATTAACTCTAATTTCTCTCCACAGATGCTGCCAGACCTCTGAGTTTTTCCAGCAATTTCTGCTTTCGCCTCTGATTTCCAGCATCCGCAGTTCTCTCAGTTTTTATTTGGGGGTCTTTAATTTGTTCATTGTTTCACAATTTCCTATCAACCCATCTATTCCAGCCTTAATTCCTCCCTTTGAAAGAAAGACTTGCATTTATATCCCACCTTTCACAAGCTCGGGGATTTCCAAAGTGAAGTACTTTTGGTGTGAAGTTGCTGTTGTGGTGTAAGAAACGTTGATTGATTTGATTTATTGCCAACGTCATGGCAACCAATGTTTGAGCAGCAAGCTCCCACAAGCGGTACCATGGGAGAGATGAGTAGAATGATCAGGTGATTGTTTCTGATCAGTATGGACATGATGTGCTTAGATTAGATTACTTACAGTGTGGAAACAGGCCCTTCGGCCCAACAAGTCCACACCGACCCGCCGAAGCGTATACCACCCAGACCCATACTCCTACATTTACCCCTTCACCTAACACTACGGGCAATTTAGCCTGGCCAATTCACCTAACCTGCACATTTTTGGATTGTGGGAGGAAACCGGAGCACCTGGAGGAAACCCACGCAGACACGGGGAGATTGGTGGACTGAAGGACCTTTTTCTGTGCTATCAATCTCTATGACTATGACATGATGATCTGCCTTTAGAGGTGTTCATTTGGGGATAAATATTGGACGGAGTAAACATGCCAATGTTACTTCAAAGCAGAACCTTTTTCCATCAGGCTGGCAGATTAGACAATTGAACATCTCGGCTAGAAAGTAGTGCCTCAGACACTGCTTCAGCATGAAGGTTCTGCTCAGGAGTCCGTAGTAGGACAGCTCGCACACTCTGCAGACTCAGAGGTGATTGGGTTCGCTGCCTGAGTCCACTTGACCACTCACATTGCGTCTGGCCAATATTCGGACGACTCAAACCTTTTTAAACCGGAGCAGCGTTTACAAATGAAGAAGCTTGTATCATGCAAAAAATCTTGATGTAATTTTTGCTTTCAGTGTTAAAGAAATCCACGGAGGTGTGAATCAAACAGTTTCCATAACAGATGGGCAATGTGCATTGTAAGTTTGACATCTAACCAGCAGGCTGAAAAGCTCAATGTCATCTTCGGATTACTGCCCGAGCCACATGCAAGTTGGCACAGGGATGTGGGAATAAGGGAAGTGGCTAAAGGAGTGGTGTGAGAAAGAGGGGTTCCAGTTCACAGAGCACTGGCACCAGTATTGGAACAGGAGGGATCCGTACCATTGGGATCATCTCCTCCTGAACTGAGCTAGGACCAGTATTCTAGTGAAAAAGGTCAATACGGTGGTCAACAGGACTTTAAGCTAGGCAATGAAAGTGGGGGGGGCGGCGGGGTGTGTGGCAAGGTACAGATAAAACTCTAAGAAGTATAACGACCAATCGGAAGCAAAGCTGCAGATTAACGTGTGTCTGTGTGTATGTGTGTGTGTGTGTATGTGTGTGTGTGTCTGTGTGTGTGTGTGGCAACTGCATTGAAAAATATGAAACCACAGTAGGACAGTGTGATTGGAAAGAATTAGGAATCAAACTTCAAACACACTGGATAAACAAATGACAGTGAGAAGAGGGACGGCTAGTACAGAACTGAAGGTGTTATATCTGAGTGCGCAAAGTATATGGAATAAGCTTGTGGTGCAGATTGAAATTGGCAAGTATGACATGGTGGGCATCATGGAGGAAGTGAGGACTGCAGATGCTGGAGATCAGAGTCGAGGGTGTGTTGCTGGAAAAGCGCAGCAGGTCAGGCAGCATCTGAGGAGCAGGAGAATCGATATTTCGGGCTGGAGCCCTTCATCAGAAATGTTTCCTGATGAAGGGATCTGGCCCGAAACATCGATTTTCCTGCTGCTTGGAAGCTGCCTGACCTGCTGTGCTTTTTCCAGCAATACATTCTCGACAATGGTGGACATCATGGAGGCGTGTCTGCAAGGGGATCGGGATTGGGAGCTGAATATTCAAGGATTTGCATCCGATCGAAAAGACAGGCAGAAGGGGTGGGGTTGCCTTGTAAGTGAAAAATGAAATTAAATCAGTAGCAAGAAACAAAGGAGGTCAGATGGTCTAGAATCGGTACGGGTAGAGTTGAGGAACCGCAAAGGTCACAAAACCATACTGGGAGTTATCTACAGGCCTCCAAACAGTGGTCAGGGTTTGGGGCAGAAGGTACACCAGGAGATAGGGAAGGTGTGTAAGAAAAGTAAGGTTACAGTGATCATGGGGGATTTCAAAAGGCAGGTACACTGGGAAAATCAGGTTGGTAGTGGATTGCAAGAAAAGGAATTTCTGGAATGTCTGGGATGTGGCTTTTGGGAGCAGCTTTTGGTGGACCCCACTAGGGACCAGGCAAAACTGGATTTAGTGTTGTGCAATGAGGCACAAGGGATTCTAAGGTGATAGAACCCTTAGGAGGCACTGACAATAATATGATAGAATTTACTCTGCAATTTGAGACAGAGAAGATAGAATAAGGGGTAACAGAGATAGCTGAATAAAGGCAACTACAGAGGCATGAGGGAGGAGCTGGGGAGAATTGACTGGGAGAGGAGCCGAGCAGGGAGGACAATGGAACAGCAATGACAGGGGTTTCTGAGAGTAATTCAGGAGACACAGCAGAGATTCATCCCGAGGGAAAAAGAAACATGGTACAGGGAGGATGAGGCAACCGTGGCTAATTAGGGAAGTCAGGGCCAGCATAAAAGCAAAAGAGAAAGCTTATAAAGTAGCAAAGGGCATTGGGAAATCAGAGGATTGGGAAGCTTATAAAGACCAGGAAAGAAATTAGGAGGGAAATGATTAAGTAAGCTAGCCAGTAATATTAGGAAAGATTGCAAGCATTTCTTTAGATATATGTCGGGGAATGGGTCTGGGTGGGTTGCGCTTTGGCGGGTCGGTGGAACTTGTTGGGCCGAAGGGCCTGTTTCCACACTGTAATGTAATGTAATCTAATCTAATATAAAAGCCAAAAGAGAGGCAAAAATGGACATTGAGCAACTGGAAAATGATGCTGGAGAAGTGGTAATGGGGAACAAAGAAATGGCTGAGGTACTGAAGAAGTACTTTGCATCAGTCTTCACAGTGGAAGGTGAGTTATAGCCCAAACATTCAAGAGAGTTGGGGGGGTCAGAGATGGGTACAGTGGCCATCACCAAGTAGAAGTTACTAGAAAAATGGAAAGTGCTCAAAGTGGATAAATCACCTGGATCAGAAGGACTACACCCTAGAGTTCTGAAGGATTCAGCTGAAAAGATAGTGGAGGCTTTAGTGGTATCACTGTAGTCAGGGAGAGTCCCAGAGGAGTGGAAAATCGCTAATGTAACCCCCCCCCCCCCCACCGGTTAAGAAAGGAGTAAGGCAATAAAAGAGAAATGATAGACCGATTAGCCTGACTTCAGTCATAGGTAAGATCCTGGAGTCGGTTATGAAGGATGAGATTTCTAAATACTTGGAAGTGTTTAGTAAAATAGGGCACAGTCAGCATGGTTTCATCAAAGGGAGGTCATACCTGACAAATCTGCTAGAATTCTTTGTGGAGGTAACGAGCAGGTTAGACCAAAGAGAGCCAATGGATGTGATCTACCTGAACTTCAAGAAGGCCTTTGAGAAGGTGCCACACAGGAGTCTGATGAGTAAGATAAGGGCCCCATGGTGTTAGAGGCAAGGCACTCGCATAGATAGAAGCTTGGCTGTCCGGCAAAAGGCAGGGAGTGGGATAAAAGGATCCTTCCCAGGATGGCAGCCGGTGACCAGTGATGTTCCACAAAGCTCAGTATTGGGACCACAACTTTTTGTTTTGTACATTTAACAATCTGGATGAAGGGACTGAGGGCACTCTGGCTAAGATGGCAGATGTTACAAAGATAGTTAGAGGGGTAGGTAGCGTTGAGGAGGTGGGGGGGGGGGAGGCTGCAGAAGGATTTGGACAGGTTAGGAGGGTGGGCAAAGAAGTGGCAGATGGAGTACAATGTGGGAAAGTATGAGATAATGTACTTTGGTAAGAAGGCTGGAGGTGTGAACTATTTTCTAAATAGGGAGAAAATTCAGAAATCTGAAGTGCAAAGAGACTTGGGAGTTCTAGTTTCTCTTAAGGTAAACGTAAGGTTGAGTCAGTAGTCGGGAAGGCAAATATAATGGTGTCATTCATCTCAAGAAGATTCGAATATAAAAGCAGGATACACTTCTGAAGCTATATATCTTCATAGACTTCTGGGTAATGTGGGTGGAAGCCAAATATTAATTGAGCATGAATATAGCAACAACTTGAGGCCATTCAGCCCTCTTGAGTATTCTTCGCCATTGACTTACATCATGACTGACCTGGATCCTAATCTATCTATCTTACTTTGCTCCTTATTGTCATATAAAACTCTATAGATCTCACTTTTGAAGTTTTCACTGGGCTAGATTCATCAGGGGTGTCATTGGATTCACTTCCAGTTGTTCAAGATGAGGAAGGAAATGGGTGCTGATGGGTCAAGCCATCACCTTGGTGGAGAAACAGTCGAAATAATCACAGTGCAAGGCACCACAAAAATTAATGAACGCAAATTCCTTCCTACAGATGTCCCACTTGCTGACCCCAAAGCCCAGGGATTGGAGAAGCCTTATTTTAAGTGCTTCATTTGTTGTATTCCATCAGATGGGGCACTGATAGTTACCCTGAAATTTAACTCTGCATTGCTGTAAATTTATCTCGAGTTGCTGTTACTGAAAGGTCTTGGCGTTCTGATGTATTGATAATGCATTTTTCAAAATGACCGCACTCACTACATTGAAACAGCAACTGCACAATCAGAGCAGGTTACCAATACAGACCATAAACCAATGGTTGAAGGGACATTGCCGCCAATACTTTCCTCACACTTCACACGAACTGCTCAGGGAGTATGGTCCTTTGTTGCAGGTGTGACGGATGTGTGCAGTGAGATGAAGCCAGCAGCATAACTCAGATCTGGTGACAGTCTTTTAGGCTGTTCTCTGAAAAGGCCATTCTCTGAATAGGCTTCTGTTTGTCATTCCCTCTAGTGGGCGACACGGTGGCACGGTGGTTAGCACTGCTGCCTCACAGCACCAGAGACCCAGGTTCGATTCCTGCCTCAGGCAACTGACTGTGTGGAGTTTGCACATTCTCCCTGTGTCTGCGTGGGTTTCCTCCGGGTGCTCCGGTTTCCTCCCACAGCCCAAAGATATGCAGGTTAGGTGAATTGGCCATGCTAAATTGCCTGTAGTGTTAGGTAAGGGGTAGATGTAGGGATATGGGTGGGTTGCGCTTCGGCGGGTCGGTGTGGACTTGTTGGGCCGAAGGGCCTGTTTCCACACTGTAAGTAATCTAATAAAAAGCACAGGACAATTATACAAGACCAATTTTCAGAAATGAATCATAGATTGTGAGGGACATTGATTGCAAGGACTGCTGTGGGAATAAGGTTTTATCTTCAGATAGCTCAAAAATATGCTGTTCTTCCAATTTTCTCTATCCTCATCCCAATAAAAATGTGGAATCAAAAACTAGTCTAATATTGATTGTCAGAAAAGATTAAATTTACCACAAGCTAAGTTCCCTCCTGATCCTGACGATATTGAACTGAAGGCTTATTGCCTTGTTACTTGCTTTGAGTTACTCCTCCCCCACACCTCTGCGGCGATTCAAAATCCCATCAATCAGTCCTTTCTTCTGCAATCTTTCAAACGTAAAAAAAAACCCAAAGACTGATGGATGCTGGAAATCTGAAACAAAACAGAACTGGCTGGGGAAACTCAGCTGGTCTGTCAGTATCTATGGAGAGAAAGCAGAGTCAACACTTCTTCAGCAATTTGCTTCTTCTGAGTCAACACTTCTCCTGAGTTTCTCCAGCAATTTGCTTTCTATTGTGAGCAGAATGCCACAGACCGCAGCGTGTAATCCAGACAGGACAAGACACCAATTGCTTGTGGCTAGGAAGAGGTTGGTACCTATGCTGAAGATGGCAGGGCGGGAAAGGGAAGGAGTAATCGGTAGTAGGAGACGGAGCCCAGAGAGTGCCAGCAGCAGTTGGGCAGGCAAAGGAGTGGGTACTGATGAGTCGGGGAGAAACTAAAGCTGCTAATGGGGGCGGGGAGGGCATTAGTGGGTGAAAATGAGTTGGCTGTGGTGAAAGCAGAGTGGGGTGCTGGAAAAGCACAGCAGGTGAGGCAGCATCTGTGGTGAAAGCAGCCCATGTGATGCCAAAGTTTGGTGTGTGGAGGTGGGGCAAGGACTTGGAAGTGGGCCCTAAAATTATTGAACTCGATATTAATTCCTGAAGGCTGCAGTATCCCCCAGGTTGAAAATGAGATGCTGTCCTCTCAGTTTGCTCTGTCTTTACCCCAGTAAAAATGTGGAATAAAAAATCTAGTCTAATATCAATTGTCACTAAAAAACATCTGGTTCACTAATGCCTTTCAGGGAGAGAGAGCTGCTGTCCTCACCTGGTCTGGCCTACATGTGACTCCAGGCTCACGGCAATGGGGTTGACTCTTAACCGCCCTCTGGGTAATTAGGGATGGGCTAGAAGTAGTGGATGCTGGAAATCCAAAACAAAAGTGCTGGAGAAACTCAGCAAATCTGCCAGCTTCTGCAGAGGGAGAAGTAGAGTTAATGTTTTGATTCTGATAAAAGAGTTGTATCGGACTCCAAACATTAACTCTAATTCTCTTTCAGCAGAATGTTGTCAAACCTGCTGAGTTTCTCCAGCAATTTGCTTTCTGTTGTGAGCAGAATGCCACAGACTGTAGCGTGTAATCCCGACAGGACAAGACACCAACTGCAAATTAGGCAGAAACGATGCAGAGATATTATGAAAGCTATTGAGAAAGGAATATGAAATAGAGACAGACAGATAATGGGGACAGACAAAAATGTGAAAGCAAATACAGTTCTAAGTTTTATTCTCTTGAAAGCCACTAACATTTCGAAAAGAATGTGTCTGCATAACTATAAAGTTAGTTATTTGAGGCCAGAGAGGTTGCAAAGTAGTAATTATCAAACATGCGGTAAAAATCTCTCCACTGTGAATGCGCCAGCCCCACTGTCGTTAGTGGGCAAACATCCACTTTGTGAACTATCCCTGGGTCAGTAATCCAGAAGCAGCACCACCCCACCCCACCCCACAACAGGACCACCACACCCCCCCCCCCATAAACCCAACCATCAGGGCTCGGGTTGAAATACCACTGCAACAGCTTGATTGCAAAGTCTGGGTCAGAGGGTCTCAGTGGGTGTCAGTAGCTCCAGGAGAGATGCTAGGGTAAAGGTAGGCAGCAGTGTTCCCTCAATGTAACATGGATACATGTCTGCAGCAGCAAAGGAGCATGCATTGTGCAGCGAATGAACAAGCCCTGCACATGCACCATTCCCATTAAGGTGCACACATTTGTGAGTACGTGTTGGTCTTAAAGGCCCGTGCAGTGCAACAGGCTAGTTTTCTACAGCCAATGGAAATGAGAGGCAATGTTGCCTGGCCAAGTGTTGGTTGAGATCGTGGAACAGGCAGCCCTGTCTGTTGTGTTGTGTAAACTGGACAGTGGTCAAGAGAAAATGTTGCAGAAATCAGAAGCAAAAAGCCTTTCTATCTTTGAAATGAAAATTCACAAAGTTATTTATTGAAAAACTGCGCTGCATTGGGACCTGTTTGAATCTATAGCACTCTGTTTAATTTGACATCAAACAGCAGATGCAGTGCTAGTTGGTAATATAAAACCCATTAAAGAAATACAGTGGAGAATCGACAGATTGATTCAAGCTTTACTCTGCTGATCCTCCCTACAAAATTGGTGCGATTTGCGGGCAACAGACTAAGAAAACAGCAAAGTGTAAGGATTTAATGTGTTCTGTTAAAGGGCAAATCTATATTTGGATTAATGACATTTCTTGCAAATTACCTCGCATCGACAGGAAGCCAGGCTCCTCAGTGAGAATTTCAATGATGTAGCTGGTGCGTTGGGTTGAATTTCTGTAGGGCTTCTCTTGGTCATTGATCGTACCTTTCAATCCATCCTTCACGAACCCATCATATCCCAAAGTGCTTCACAGCCAACCAAATAGATCTCAACTGTAGCTGCTCTTGTAAATTATTTGTGGCAACCAATTCCACAGACAGCAAAAGAATTCAGGATCAGAAAATCCGTTCCAAATGACGTGCGTGAAGGGATCGTAAGATCTCAAGAAGTAGGAGCAGGAGTAGGCCATTCATCCCATCAGAACTACTCTGCTGTTCAGTAAGATCATGGCTGATTGGATTGGGGCCTTACACCACTACCTGAACTCCCGATAACCCTTGATTCCCATTCGGATCAAAACTCAGTCAAACTCAGTCCTGAATATATTCACTGACCCACTACTCTCTGAGGGAGAGAATTCCAAACAATATTGACTCTCTGAGAGAAGGAAGTGCGCCTCACCTCTGCCTCAACGGGACGATCCCATATTTGTAAACCGTGCTGCCATGTTTTAATACGATCACCTATTGTTTTTACCTAAACTCAGATGAGTATAGAGCCAACCTGCAGAAGACAAACCCATCATCTCCAGAGTCAACCTTGTGAACCTTCTCTGAATTGCTTCCAGAACAAGTAGAAACCCTTAATGAAGGAGAACGTCATACAGTTGTCCATTTGTGGTTTCCCCAGTTGCAGCAAGATGTCTCTATTTTTCTGCTCCATCTTAGTTGCAATAAGGGCCAGCATTCCATCTGCCTGCCTAGTTCCTTCATGTACTGCCTGCTGATCTCTTATGATTCATGTACAAGGACACCCAAGTCTCTCTGCAGCATTCTGCTGTGTCTCTCCATTTAAAATTAACCTGCTTTTCTCTGCTTCCCGACAGAGTGGGTCACAACACATTTTCCCACGTTGCACTCCATTTGCCTGATATCTGCCCACTCACTGAACCGATCTATAATCCCTTGCAGACTCCTTATGTCCTCTGCACAATCTACTTGCCTCCCTGACCTGACTGACCCAGACACGATGGGCCGTAGACCTCTATGACTAGCTTTGGGCCATCATCAAATAACTTCTAACCTTGGTGAATCTGGGGAGAGTCCATCTGCTGTTGTTAACAATAGAACCACAAAGAAAGCAAAATAGACTTGCATTTATGTAGCGCCCATTCACATTAAAGCACTCCAGAGTTAAATCAAGTGCTTTTGATGAATGGCAGCTGCTGTGGGAAATGCAGCAGTTAATCTGTGCACAGCAAGCTCTCCCAAAGAGCAGTGAACAAAACAATCTGTATTTTTGGTGCTGGTTAAGGCATAACTATTGGTCAGGACAACGGAGGATTCCGTCAGTGAATTCACAGAAATGTAGTCGATTCTTAACTGCCCTCTGGGCAATCAGGGATGAGTAATTAATGCTGGCCCAGCCAGTGATGCCTTCATCCCATGAATGAAGAAGAAAGATTACGCTGGTCTATTCTTGCTGCCTTTCTCGAACAACAGAACCATATTAGCTATGGTCCAATCACCTGCCACTTCACCTGGAGCCAGCAAAGTATTAGATTTCTGCAGCAGGGTCCCAGCAAACTCTTCCCTTGTCTCCCAACACTCAAGAAACTTGACACCGTCCAGGACAAAGTAACTTGCTTGATTGGCACCACATCCACTCCCTCCACTACCAACGCTCAGTGGAAGCAGTGCGTACTATCTACAAATGGTCCACAAGGGGTATGGATAGAGTAGGGGAGTCCAGAACTAGAGGGCACAGGTTTAAGGTGAAAGGGGAAAGATTTACAAGGGACCTAAGGGGCAACATTTTGACACAGAGGGTGGTGTGTGTGTATGGAATGAGCTGCCAGAGGAAATGGTGGAGGCTGGTACAATTACAGCATTTAAAAGGCTGGATGGGTATGTGAATAGGAGGATTTGGAGGGATATGGGCCAAATGCTAGCAAATGGGACTACATTGGGTTGGGATATCTGGATGGTATGGAAGCGTTGGACCAAAGGGTCTGTATTGTGCTGTACAACTCTACTACTCTATCAAAGTCAAAAAGTGTGGCGCCGGAAAAGCAGAGCAGCATCTGAGGGAAACGTCGACTCTCCTGCTCCTCGGATGCTGCCTGACCCAGCTGTGCTTTCCCAGCACCACACGTTTTGACACCAACCTTCAGCATCTGCAGTCCTCACTTGCTCCTCTATGACTGTATGACCGACTGTAACTGGATTCCCTCCTCTCACTCCTGTAGGTAATGCTGACCCCCTGACTTTGAATCTTTTTCTCACTCACTCTTCTATTTGCTGTTGACTGCCAGTCTCAGGGTCCTGCTGTCGCCCGTTTGCGCAGGTAATGCTGACTGCCCCTTCGAAAGGCTAAGCTGCCAATGTTATGAGTATTCATATGAGGAGACTTCATGGTTGACAGGACAGAGCTGGGGAGGAACAGTTACATCAAACCTCAAGACTTGAGGGTCAAGGATAATTTCTCTGGATTTGAATCAAAATGATGGTGTTGGGGAATAAATGAGACTTTATTTTGCCTGCACGCTTTAAGATCTTTTAATCTGTATTCTAAATAATTTCTAATCAATCTTTTCAGATTGTATTCAGGTAGTATTTGAGCCTGGGCTTCCTGGCTTGAGGGAGGGGCACTACCACTTCATCAGAAGAGCCCATATTTAGGCAAAAGGAAAACATTGCGGATGCTGGAAATCCGGAACAAGAACAGAAAATGCTGGAGAAACTCAGCAGGTCTGGCAGTAACTGAGGAGACAGAAAGCAGGTTCATGGTTCGAGTCTGCTATAACTCTTCTTTAGAAGGTCATTTCTTTCCCCCAAGTGGGGCCCAGGTAGAGCAGGAGTACTGAGACAAGTGAAAGGATCCATGGAGCAGAGCCTAAAGGAGTGGACTCACAGGCCTAGGCGAGAGGAGAATTGTTCACATCATGCCATGCCTGAAATCCTTAGTGATGAGGACATACAGAGATACATCTGAATCTTTTGCCAATTACAATTATCAAATCCCTACAGTGTGGAAACAGGCCTTTTGGCCTAACAAGCCCACACTGACCCTCCGAAGAGCAACCCACCCAGACCCATTCCCCTAACCTATGCACCCCTGAACAATTTAGCACAGCCAATCCACCCTAACCTACACATCTTTGGATTGTGGGAGGAAACCCACACAGACACTGGGGAGAATGTGCAAACTCTACACAGAGAGTCGCCGAACTCGGGTCCGTAGAGCTATGAGGTAGCAGGGCTAACCACAAAGCCACCGTGCTGCCCCCCAAATTGCAGATCATTCAGCTTCAGAGAGGAGAAGGTTAGAATACGCGGCAAGAGGTGGGATTGGAAGAAGAATAGAAGCAGAGGGAAGGAATAATCCAGAGGGCGACGGGACCTGTGAGTTGTTGGAGCCTGTGTTCCTTAGCACTTGAAAGGAAGAGAAAAAGCTTCCTATTAAAGTGATAAATAAGAGGAGGAATGGAATGGAACTGCACACCAGGACATCTTTTAGCTAGCACGAGGCAGAGCTGATTGGGGGAGAGAGAGAGAGAGAGTATATGTGGTAGTGCATTAATTGTGGATCTTAGGATTCAGCAGGAACAGCTGTCTGAGGAATCTTGGAGGCTGAGGGGTGACCTGATATAAAATTATGAGATAGGATAGAGTCTTTTTCTCAGAATGAAAATGTTCAGACACAAAGGGGCATAGGTTTAAGGTGAGAGGGGAAGAGTTGAGGGGAGATAGAATCCCTATAGTGTGGAAGCAGGCCAATCAGCCCATCGAGTCCACACTGGCCCTCCAAACAGAACCCTACCCTATGCCTGTAAGCCTGCATTTCCCATGGCTAATTCACCCAACCTGCACTTCCTTAGACACTAGGGGCAATTTAGCATGGTCAATCCACCTAACCCGCACATCTTTGGACTGTGAGAAGATACTGGAGCACCCAGAGGAAAATATTGCAGACGCAGGGTGAATGTGCAAACCCCACACTGACAGTCACTCAAAGGTGGTATCGAACCTCAGTCCCTGGCACTGTGAGGCAGCAGGCCAACTACCACATCACTGTGCCACCGGGAAAATATTTTACACAGAGGGTGGTAGGCACGTGGAACGCACAGGCTGGGACGTGTAGAGCAGATATGATCGCACCATTTAAGAGGCAAGGAATAGAGGGATATGGACCATGTCCAGGTAGGTGGGATTAGTCTAGAATGGCACCATGTCAGTGCAGACATAATGGGCTGAAGGCTCTGTTCCTATGCTGTACTGTTCTGTGTTCTATGTAGACAAAAGGATATCGTGCACCTTTTTCATTGAGGAAGTGCTTTGGAGACTGCCTGTCCCTGCTGGATTCCCCTTGACAAACCACATTTGCCTGTTTGGTAGGAGGTTAGTTAGCTAGTTATTTCTGCACCAACTGTGCTCCATCCAATTAGCACCCTTTTCTCAAACTGTACAAATTGCTGATCCCTTTCCAAATTTGGCTTCTTGCCAGTCAATCCAGATGATTGCAAGGTAAAAAAGCTAAGACTTCACATCTCTTTTAAGTAATGTTTAATTTTTTTACTACTGATCAATTATCTGAATCACACGGTTGTATACCTGTCAGATTTTTTCTCTCATCACAGAGATCTTCACTTTCTTCCCGATCTGATTCTGAGTATGCTTTATTTAACTCTTTGAGTGACGCTTGTGGCTTCCTTGTTCTGGATATTCCTTTCCAACGCGGTGGCTCAGTGGTTAGCACTGCTGCCTCACAGCACCTGGGTCCCAGGTTCGATTCCAGCCTTGGGTGACTGTCTGTGTGGAGTTTGCACATTCTCCCCGTGTCTGTGTGGGTTTCCTCCGGGCGCTCCATTTTCCTCCCACTGTCCAAAGATGTGCAGGTCAGGTGGATTGGCCATCCTAAATTGCTCATAGTGTTAGGAGCATTAGTCAGAGGGAAATGAGTCCGGGGGTGGGGGTTACTCCTTGGAGGGTCAGTGTGGACTTGTTGGGCTGAAGGGCCTGTTTCGACACTGTAGGGGAATCTAAACTGCTGACTTGCATGGATTGCTGCTGTTGTCCTCTTAACACTGGTAAGCACCCATGGTTTAACATCAGGTGTCATTGATCCTGACAGCTGTTCTCACATTCATAATGAAGCCTTGCTATCAGCCCAGCCCTCCATTATTCTGTTGAAACAGCTGAGCCCAAGGTAAAATAGATTCAAGAACAGTTTCTTCCCCACTGTTGTCAGACTTTTGAACAGACCTCTCAGATGTTAATTCTGACCTCTCTCTCTGCGGCTGTAACACTGTATTCCGAACTCTGTAGTGCCACCTTGATGCACTTTGTATACTACGTTCTTCCTGTATAGCATGCAAAACAACACTTTTCACTGGAGCTCAGTACATGTGACAGCAATAAATCACTCAAAGTATTGTTTAATTGATGTTCTTCTCTGCGATCTATTCTCTCAGTTATGCAATGTTTCTTGACACAACACAGAAATGTCAAAAAGTCAAAGACTTCTAAGACTCTGAACAATTGACACTTTGCAAGTGCTGCAGTTAATTTGTTTTTTAAGAAAATAGAAAGTCATGAATGAATGAATACATTTAAGGTGTTCCCACACATGCTATTGTTACGATGCAGTTCATTGGTTCTACACAGAGTGCAAAGTGGGAGAATGGGCGTGCTTGTGTCACAGTTTGGTACGGAGGATATGAAGGGCTAGAGAGTCGGTTAGAGGCCACAAGTTGGCATGGAGAGTATAAAGGGTTTGGTAGACGAGCATTGATTTGCATTGGAATCATGGGAAAGAGCTTTGGGCTTAACTCCAAAAGATTCCCTCATTCCAACTATGGTTCAGACATCTCTGAGAGACTATAAACCACAAGGACTTGAAAAGCTGGCCTGATTCCATAAAGATCATGGTATGGGGAGTGTGGGGAGCATGCGAGAATGTCTGCACTGCCATCCAATTCAGGAGCACAGGGTGCACATTGGTGACCTGTACCCTTATCCTGCACTGACAACAGTTGGGAGCGTTGGGAAGGTTGCTGTCTCCGTCCGGGATTAGGTTTATTCTGCCATTTTTAACAGTCTGCACAGTTTCTCTGAATCTACAAGATCCAGCTCATTGAGTGTATATTCAGGTGAGAATTCACAGGTTATATACCAGAGGTAGAGAGAAATCTAAATGCTACAAGCAGTGAGGAAATTAAGGAAACCAAAATGAGCTGGGGAATTACACTTGGGAAGCTTGTGACTAAAATATGATAAATCCCCAGAACCCGATGACCCACATCCTAAAATTCAAAATGAAATAGCTGCAGAAACTGTGGATGTGCTGGCTAAAGATTCCCAAACTTTCCTCAATTCTAGAATGGTCCTGGCAAATTGGGAATTAGTTAATGCAACACTGCTACTCAAGGTAGCAGTGATGATGCTGCCCCTTTAACAAGGTTATGTTGTTCTTGGTTTTTTTTTCAAAAGGGGTCATAAATGCAGAGGTTCTGATATGTCTGGAAGTGGCTTACTTTGAACAATGGCAGGGGAGTGGTCAGTTCTCCCAGTTCAGGCTTTTTCTAGTTTGGTCTGTTTTTAGCAGAAAACTGCTGGGGACCTAGAAAAACAACTGCAGTGAAAAGAGGCTTCAACAGAGGTCTTAACCTGAATTTTCTCTCTGAAATCTCTCCTGCTTGTAAGAACCTGCGTTTGAATTTGCAAAGGGGTGTGTTTATGGGATGTTGCGGGGCTTGAAACAGCTCCTTCATTAAGTTGTGATAGAGTCAGTTGGGTTATCAAATAAGTTAAGCTATTCTAAATTCTGGTTTCATTTGTTTGTTATTCATCCATAGTGTTTGAATCAATTCTGTTTTGTTTAAAGCCGAGTGGTGTGACCAGCTGCTTTACATCTGCGGCTACCTTCTTAAAATGGTTTGAGGGTGTCTGGCTGTTCCATAACAGTAAGAGAAAGACATAAAGCAGGTAACTACATGTCTATCCACCTGGCATTAGGTCAGATGTCACACAACACCAGGTTATAGTCCAACAGTGTTATTTGAAATCACAAGCTTTCAGAGTACTGTCCCTTCTTCGGGTGCAGTGCACCCAGGCACAGGTTTTATAATCAGAGATCAAAAGATCACACAAATGGTGTGAATGGAGTGTCAATAGGCCGAATAATAGGTCTCTACAGGTGATCAAGAGTGTCAGATAGTGTGAGTAAAGTATCAATAACTGAATAATAAGTGAAGGGATGATCCATAATCCAAATTAATTGAGACAGAGCAATAATCACAAAATATTAAAAGATACGATGGTGCTGGAGACGAGCCAAATGTTTGTTTTATTATTTGGTTTGTCTCCAGCACCACCTTATTTCTAATTTTTTTTTATCTGTTGGACTATAATAAAGCAGGTAACTACATGTCTGTCCACCTGGCATTAAGTCAGATGTCACACAACACCAGGTTATAGTCCAACAGTGTTATTTGAAATCACAAGCTTTCAGAGCACTGTCTCTTCTTCAGGTGCAGTGCACCCAGGCGCAGGTTTTATAATCAGAGATCAAAAGATCACACAAATGGTGTGAATAGAGTGTCGATAGGCCGAATAATAGGTCTCTACAGGTGATCAAGAGTGTCAGATAGTGTGAGTAAAGTATCAACAACTGAATAATAAGTGAAGGGATGATCCATAATCCAAATTAATTGAGACAGAGCGATAATCACAAAATATTAAAAGATACGATGGTGCTGGAGACGAGCCAAATGTTTGTTTTATTATTTGGTTTGTCTCCAGCACCACCTTATTTCTAATTTTTTTTTATCTGTTGGACTATAACCTGGTGTCATGTGACTTTTGATCTGGTCCACCCCAGTCCAACAGCAGCATCTCCACACCTGGCATTAGCCATTGGGACTGTGCTGGGGATTCTTTATCATTAAACAAGTGTGAAAAATGCACCTAGAAAACCTCAGGTTGATGAGACAATGGATTTATTGCGGGGAAACTGTATCTTATAATTTTTTAAGGGTTTTTCAGGATGTAGGGTAGATAAAGAAGAACAACTGGATGTGGTGTAGCTGGATTTCCAAACGTTGTTTGATAAGACGTCACACAAAATGTTAGTAATGAAGGTAAGGGTTAGTCAAGTTAGAGATAATCTATTAGTTTGAGTAGAGGATTACTTGACAACCCCATCTATTATTCCTGCACCAACTTGTTAAATGAGCGTCATTGCCTCATGCCAATCTCCTGCTTTCTTCCCATGCCCTTGCACATTGGTTTTTATCCAAATACCCATCCTCTCGGATGCCTCAGCTGAAGTTGCCTCCACCACATTTCTGAGCAGTGTATTCTATACCCTAACCACTCATTGAATGAAAAAGTTTTTCCTCACTTCACCTTTTCTGCTTTAGCGTATCACGTTAAGTCTACGCCCGCTTGTACTTGTTCCTTGGTGGCCAGGGAACATAAGGTGGGCATAAATGAGGCATTTTTAAGTTGAGAGACTGTGACGCAAGCAGCGTGACAATAAGTAGTGCTGGAGCCTCAACTATTTACAAACTATATTTACTTAAAGTGAGAGAGACAGTAAGGTAACCAAGTTTCCCTAGGGTGGGGGAGTTCAAAACTAGGGGGCTTTTTAGTAAGGTGACAGGAGAAAGATTTAAAAAGGCCATCGGGAGTGGGGGGGGGGGGTTACTTTTTGGCACAGTGGTTAGTGTGTGGAATGAACTGCCAGAAAAAGTGGTGGATGCAGGTACAGTTATGACATTTAAAAGACAGATGCATAAGACCATGGAGAGGAAAGGTTAGGTGGGATATTGGCCAAACATAAGCAAATGGAGTTATTTTAGTTTGGGAACATGGTTGGTGGGGACTAGTCGGACTGAAGGGACCATTTCCATTCTGTATGACTCTATGAGAGTACAAAGTTGGGTAAGGGTGACGCAGAGACTGCAAATCAGGATAAATGTACTGAGAGGGCAACAAGATGGCACATAATGTGGAGAGGTGTGAGGTTTATTAGCTTTGGGCGGGAGAATAGGAAGACAGAATTGTCTTTTAAAAGGTGTACATATTGGAAATGTTGATGTTTAGAAGGCCTTAGGAATGTTCATACTGTACAAAGAATTTTAAAAGTTAGCATGCAGATAGACCAAGCAAAATGGCACCTTAGCATTTATTGCACGGGATTTGGCATTCACAAACAAAAAAAAGTCTTGTTATAATTGTATGAGGTATTGGTGAGAGTGCACCTGGAACACTGTATTAGATTAGATTACTTAAAGTGTGGAAACAGGCCCTTCGGCCCAACAAGTCCACACCGGCCCTCTGGAGAGCAACCCACCCAGACCCATTCCCCTACATTTACCCCTTCACCTAACACTATGGGCAATTTAGCATGGCCAATTCACCTGACCTGCACATTTTTGGACTGTGGGAGGAAACCGGAGGAAACCCACGCAGACACGGGGAGAATGTGCAAACTCCACACAGACCTGAGGCGGGAATTGGGTTTTCAATTTGAGTAATACTCTGTTTTTTTTTCATTCTTCCTGCCAAAGTGAACCGCCTCACATTTTGTCACACTATGCTCCCATTTGCCCTCTCACTTAACCTATCTGTGTTTGTTTGAAAGTTCTTATGTCTTCGTCACAACATGTTTTCCCACATCAGAAGCAAAAACAGAGATTGCTGGAAAAGCTCAGCAGGCCTGGCAGCATCTGTGGAGAGAAATCAAAGTGGATGTATCAGTTTGAGTGAGGGAGGAAGGGTCTTTTGACCCAAAACATTGGTCCTGATTTCTGTCCACAGATGATGCAGTGTCTGTTTTTGTTCCTGATTTACCGCATTCACAGTCCTTTGGGTTTTACTATTTTGCGACATTTCTGTGTGCCATCCGTGAATGTAGCTCGTGCACCTTTGCTCTCCTTGTTTAAGTCATTGGTGTAAATTATTCAAGGTTGAGGTCCAAGCGTAGACCCCCGCGGGATTCCACTTGTCACATGCTGCCGATTATACACACTGTGTGAACCTTTGCTACTCCATCTTCGAATATGGTCAAAGCTGGCGCACACAGCTTTTGATTTCTCAGGGGGTCGAGGAATATGGCGAACAGGCAGAAAGATGGTTGGGCATAATTGTGTTGAATAGTGGAGCAGCTTTAATAGGCCAAATAGTGTCTCCTGCTCCTATCTCTTTTGCCTTCTAGTCTCCTCACACAACAGAAGTTCCTCATCTCTAGTTTCTGACAAAGAGTCATATTGCCTCGAAATAGTGACTCTGTTTTTCTCTCCAGAGATGCTGCTGGACCAGCTGAGTTTCTCCAGCACTCCCCGTGGCTGAGTTAGACTTCCAGAATCTACAGTATTTTATCTATTTGAGAGGTTGGATCCCACCCTGCCAACTTAAGGAGCTAAGCTTAGTAGTAGCCTGCGTCTGATGGCTTTGAAATTCAGGTGAAAGTGTGTACTGCAGATGCTGGAGATTAGTGTGGTGCTGGAAAAGCACAGCAGGTCAGGCAGCATCTGAAGAGCAGGAAAATCGACGCTTCAGGCAAAAGCCCTTCATCAGGAATAAGGCTGGGAGTGGGGTAGGGAAATCCTGATGAAGGGCTTTTGTTGGAAATGTCAATTTTCCTGCTCCTTGGATGTTGCCTGACCTGCTGTGCTTTTCCAGCACCACTCTAATCTTGGTTTTGAAATTCAGTCCTCTCTGGGCATAAGGGTCACAGAATAAAAGGTTAGAGCCCCAGAGAAGGCCATTTGAACAGGCTGTACGCTCCTATCCATTGACCATTTCTAGATAGTCAATGAACCGAGATGGAGGATTCTGGATCAATGGTGCTGGAAGAGCACAGCAGGTCAGGCAGCATCCGAGGAGCTTCAGCAAAATCGACGTTTCGGGCAAAAGCCCTTCATCAGGAATAAAGGCAGAGAGCCTGAAGGGGGGAGAGATAAGCTAGGGGAGGGTGGGGGGGGGGAGAGAGTAGCATAGAGTACAATGGGTGAGTGGGGGAGGAGATGAAGGTGATAGGTCAGGGAGGAGAGGGTGGAGTGGATGGTCAATTTAAAACTGACGTTAAGAGAGTATGGCAAGAAGCTGGGAAAAGCATGTTTACGGATAGAATTAATAGTTGGGGCATGAATGCTGAGGGCGAGACCACTGTTGCAGCTTTGAAAGGAAAACCGAATGAATATTTCAGGTAGAGCGATGGGGAGAGAGGATTAGAAATAGAACCAAACTGATTATACCACAGCAGAATGGTGCAGAGTGCACTGCACCACGTTATCTTGTAGCATATTTTGAGGATGCTTGATAAAAATATTTAATTTCAGCACTGAAGTGATACGCTCTCTTTTTGCTTTCGTCCCTTGATTCGGCGATGCATGAAGCTCCCTGACATGTCACTCAGGCCCAGTTTGCGCCGTGTTTTGAAGGCATCTTTCTCAGGGGGGCAGTCAGTAATGAGAGACAGATTCAGACGATTCTCCCTAGCCCATCCAGAAATCAACCATGCGGTCTGCTGAAATTTTCCACGGTTTTCCAAAGCACTAACTGTCAGGATATAAATTTGTGTGCCAGGCTGTCTGGAACTTTCATTATAACGCATTGTTCATAACAAACAGCTATAGAATAATCTACCTGCCTGTGGGGTCGTGTTATGAAGAGTGAGAGACTTCCATTTGCAGGGGCATCATTCTGTGCAGTAGTATCTATGTGTGGGATATTAATTATTTACAGCTAGCTCTGAAAGGCATTTAATAATGAATGGCCCCAGAAGTTGTTGCTTGACCGCAAGTTCAAATCAGCCGCACATGTCAAGGCACCGCCACACCTATTCAGCTAATTTCCCTGCAGGTTAGAAGATTCCAGCTTCGTCCTCCTGTCCTCACCGTCAGTTGAGGATTGTGACTTTGTTGTCTTTTTTCAAGGGATAGGTGTGTCATCGTTCAGACCTGTCTTTATTGCCCGTCACTAATTTCTCTGAGGGCCGTTCAGAGTCAACCACATCTCATGTGGGCCAGGCCAGGTAAGGAGAGCTGATTTCCCTCCTTAAAGTGCGTTAGTGAATGGGATTTGTTTTCAATAATTGACAGTAGTTACGTGAATTAGATCAGCTCTTCAATCCTGATTTGTACTAATTCCAGTTATCACTGTTTGCCTTGGTGGGATTTGAATTTTTGTCCCCAGGCTCAGGCCTCTGGATTAAGTACTAGTCAGTGACATTATCACTAATCACTGTTTCCCTCTGGTCCACCACAACAGGCCTCTTTGTCCCATGGGCCATTTCCTGTTTGGTTTGTGTGCATGGGGCTGCCAACATTGAATTGGACATGATTAGATTAGATTAGATTCCCTACAGTGTGGAAACAGGCCCTTCGGTCCAACAAGTCCACACCGACCCCCCCAAAGAGCAACGCACCCAGACCCATTCCCCTACATTTAGCCCTGCACCTAACACTACGGGCAATTTAGCGTGGCCAATTCACCTGACCTGCACATCTTTGGAGTGTGGGAGGAAACCGGAGCACCTGGAGGAATCCCACACAGACACGTGGAGAATATGCAAACTCCACGCAGACAGTTGCCCGAGGCAGGAATTGAACCTGGGTCCCTGGTGCTGTGAGGCAGCAGTGCTAACCACTGAGCCACTGTGCCACACCCATGCTGCCCATTCCCTGACCCATGAAGATTGGTTACTCGTCAGTGCAAGTCATGTAGGTAGCTCTCCGACTTGTCAACCACAACATCGTGCATTCAAGCCTCAGTCCAGGAACGTGATCACACCGTCCACTCAAACCCTCCCAGCACAGTACTGGATAATGTTGTACTTTCGGGCCTGGTGTTTTGTGGTAGAGCTGTTAAACTGAAACCATAGCCTCCCACTCAGATTAACACAAACGATCATTGGGCAGTGTACTGAAGAAGAGAGGAGTAACATTTAACCCTCATCAAACATCTCAAGAAGAGATAATCTCAATGTTGTTTGTGGGGAGTTTCTTGTGTGCAAATTGGTTGCGGCGATTCACGCCATGAACAGTGAATGCACATCAAAACATAACCTCATTGTTTATAAAGTGCTCTGGGATGTCTTGAGAAGATGATAGGTGCTATTTAAAGGAAATTCACTATTTTTGTGTTTTGCACGCACTCCTTTCTCTGTCCTCGACCACGTGAGGAATTGCATTCGAACTGACATCAGGGCTCTGTGTAAGACAACTCATGGGTTTTATTGGGGTTCTTGTAGGATCAGGGAGTCCTCTGAACGAAAAGCTGTCAGCCAATCAATTGGCTGGCCAACTGTGTATTGCTCTGTAGCGCAGCCAATGGCAGCTGCTGGTACTGCAGCCAGTACTTCGATTCATTGAGAAACCTGAATCTCACCAGGCAGCACTCAAGGATTAAGAACCAGCCATGGTGACTACCAAAACTAATAATGTGCTGAGGATAAACTTGGGTTTGATAAAGTGCTTTGAGAAAGTGCAGTAAGGTAAGCACTTCCCACAGATTTCAGGTCCTGGGGATGTAATATTTGTAGCAGGGGATTACAGGATCTAGATCTCAATAAAGGTACCAGAATGAGCTCTTTAAAACCAAATGGCCATCTTTAATTTTGTGATGATATTGAGAATGAAGACAGTGTGAGATGGAGAGAAGGTTAAGTGTATACATTGGAAGGAAAGAAGAGTATAGGATGGAGAGAGAGAGAGAGAGAGAGGACAGAAGAAATATTTGGAAATGTTTACAAAGCAGACTGAGATTTCAAATTCTGGGAATTTTTCCAGTTCCTGATCTTCTGCCTTTTCCTCTGGTTCCTCGAGTCCATTCCCCCTGTTTTCTAACTGCTTCCTGATAATAAGGGTCGAGATGGTTTCCTTCATAAGACTAAATTTGTCCAAAGTGGAATTCAAATTTCCTCACTGATTCATGACTAACTTCAAACATCTCCTTCCATTAATGTCTTGTCAGTTGTAACTATTGCAACCCATGATGTGCTTGAATGGGTTAAAAGTAATTCAGAAGAGAAACACTTTTGATGATGATATAATAGACACATTGGGCAGAATTTAATGCTTTTCCTGAGTTGAGGTCGATGGAGATAGGGGCTGAGTTTAATCAGGTGGCTGTGAGGGACCTTGCCATAGTCCTATCTTCCACCTCATCTTCCACCTAGGAACCCTCCAACCACAAGGGATGAACTCAGATTTCTCCAGTTTCCTCATTTCCCCTCCCCCCACCTTGTCTCAGTCCCAACCCTCGAACTCAGCCCCACCTTCCTAACCTGCAATCTTCTTCCCGACCTCTCCGCCCCCACCCCCACTCCAGCCTATCACCCTCACCTTAACCTCCTTCCACCTATCGCATTTCCAATGTCCCTCCCCCAAGTCCTTCCTCCCTTCCTTTTATCTTAGTCTGCTGGGCACACTTTCCTCATTCCTGAAGAAGGGCTCATGCCCGAAACGTCGATTCTCCTGCTCCTTGGATGCTGCCTGACCTGCTGCGCTTTTCCAGCAACACATTTTCAGCATAGTCCTATCTCTGCCCTGATTAAGACTAGGCAGTGCGGGTGTTGACAGTGTTGCAGCACTGCTGCCAATTGAGGCCTTCACATGGGCAATTAATGTCCCATTTAAGAGTCTCGCCCCCTCAGCCCGAAATCTGAACCCTTTTGAGGTTGCTTACATGTTCCTGATGGGAACAAGGAGACCCTCCACAAAAAAAAACTCTCAGTGCCTGCAGAAAGGGACTTGGTGCCATCTTGAAAGCCTCCCCCACTCCCACCACTGCTGCTGGACGCCCTCCTTCCTCAGTGATCTCTACCCAGTGCCCCCTTGCTGCCATCACATGGGTCCCTCGGCAACCCTGGACCTCAGCTGGGTGCAGTACCAGCAGCTGCCATCGGCTGCGCTGCTGAGCAATACACAGTTGGCCAGCCTTTGATTAGCGAACAAATTTCATTAAGAGGGCTCCCTGATCCTGCTAAAATCCAAATCAGCACTTAAAAGAACCAGAGAAATCCTTACAGTGTGGAAACAGGCCCATTTGGTCCTTCAAGTCCACACCAACCCACCCAGACCCACTCCCCATAACCCTGCATTTCCCATGAGTAATCCACCTAGTCTGCACATCCCCAGACACTGTGGGCAATTTAGCATGATCAATCTACCTAACCTGCACATCTTTGGACTGTGGGAAGAAACCTGAGCAAACCCGCGCAGGCACAGGGAGAATGCGCAAACTTCGCACAGACAGTCGTCTGAGGCCGGAATCAACCCAGGGTCTCTGGTGCTGTGAGGCACTGAGCCACCATGTCATTCAGACAGTGCGCCTGCATTTCTATTATTTATCACCCAACAACATCTATATGCCCACTTCCAGCCTCAGGCACATTGCAAAATACCTCCTACACAGGAAAATGATGCCTGAGCTTGGAATTTCGGAGACAGGTTAGAAAATATTTAATAGTTTAAATATCAAAGAAATGTTAAGCAGGCATGAGCTACACAACTAAGAGCTGGATATTAAGGACAGGGCTGCTTCATTCCTTGCAAGAGGATTGCTGTGTTTTCTGACAATATGAAGCCCACCTGGTGCTTGGGTGTACCTTTCTGTAATGACTGAACCCAGGCCTTAGATCTGTGATTCATTTTATCCTACACCCTCAGCGCCACTCTTATCTTCAAAGAGCATTAATATGTCAAGGTTACAAAGGCAATAAAATAAATCTCAGAGAGAAATTCATTGCCTGCGATGTATTTTGAATGATGATGAATCCCTTTTGGGGAATTAGCCACACTAGTTTAATCTCACGGTTTCAGACAATTTTAAAAAACACTCAAATTTGGCTGTCAGCTGGATCTTTTAGAATTGACTCAAATTGTATTTGTTATCCTCTGTGTAATCCTGTTTCAGGGAGCCCTGCAGAGAGCATTTTATAAGAGACTGCTTCATATGAAATCCCATGTTAGCGTGGAGAACAATTTAATCAGTATTGAAATTGTGTGCTGTGTGGTTTTACACGGGACAGTCTGATTTCTGGAGTGAAATTAGTAAAATAGTACACATTGAAAGGCAGATATCGCAGGATTTGTCCTGTATTATCTCTGACAATCTGTTAGTGGTTTAATACCACTGCTCCTGAAACCGAATGGAATGAAATAAATATATTGCAACTCTCAAATTTTGCAGATCATACCAAAATTAGGGGAGTGGTAGACAGAGAGGATGGTATGAATTTTCACTGATGGAATACAAGCCAGAAGAATGGGCAAAGATGGATGAGGTGATGCCTTTTTGCAGAAGAGATGGGGACTAGGCAGAATTCTAAAGAGTGTGCAGAAACAGAGGGAGCTGGAAGGTGTGTGCGCAGTTTTAAAAGCAGCAGGACATACTGACACAATGGTGAGCAAAGCAAGTTGGATCTGGGGCTTCATAAGAAAGAGCAGTGAGTACAAAAGCAGGAGAGTTATGCTGAAGCTTTAGAAAGCTCAGATCAGGTCTGAACTAGAGTATTTCATCCAGTTCTTGCCATCCTCGTCAGGAAAGATGTGAAAGCTTTGTGTAACCGGTGAGGAGGTTTACCAGAATGACTCTATCGCTGGAAGCAATTTGAATGGAAAGGATGGTGGTGTTCTTCCTGAAGTGGAGGAGATTGTGTGGAGATTAGAAAAGGTGTGTAAGATAACATTAGACTCAGACAAGGTAGATGAGGATATTCCTTTCCTGATAGCTGCTTGTTTAAGACTTTGAGCATGAGATGCAGAGGGACTTTGAAAAACAATTAGTCTCTAATTGACCTTAAAATGTGCTCACCCACAGCAACCAGGCTTTGTGTCTTTTTAACACGAATCCAAATCTGCCTGAACATCTGAATTGTGCCCCTGAAGGTAAAATTCAGTTGCTTTTTAATAAACAACTGGCCTCACAAAAAGCGATGGTGCAGGAGATTTGGTTAACACCAAATCTTTGGTTAACTAAAGATGTTTTGCATCACCCCCTTGGCTTCATGCTGATCTCCAACATTTCTCAAATTCTTCAATTTCCTTCTCATTTAACTAAATCTTTTGAAGTGCCTTTTCATTTCACAGAGCTGCTTCCTTTGCAGTAATGCTGAATAACACTTCCAGTGAACACAGGCAGTTCAAATCCTGTTAGTGATACACATGATGTCTTGAATTAAGGTCAGAGATAGACCATTTGGCCCTTCAAGCCTGTTTCGTTTTTCAATAAGATTGGGGTGATCTGATTACACCTCACTGTTTTATTAGAATCGGGTTTTACTGTGATGTGTACTCAAAGACAGGGTTACAGAAGCACAGTGAAAAGTGTACAATGTCACCATTCACAGGACCATCTTACGTACAAAGGACCTGGGTACAAAACCCTCGGTAAAAACTGGAAAAGTAAAGAAAAAAATTAAAAATTCAGCATTATGGTTCTTGTCAGTATAAAGTAGTACGGGTCGTACTGCTATAACACAACAGCTGTGTTCCTCTACAACCTCACGCTATAGAAAATTGCACTATGGAAACCCGCTATAGAAAATCACATTATGGAAAACTGCTATAGAAAATCGCACTATGGAAAACCGCTATAGAAAATCGCATTATGGAAAACTGCTATAGAAAATAGCACTATGGAAAACCGCTATAGAAAATCATGCTATGGAAAACCGCTATAGAAAATCACATTATGGAAAACCGCTATAGAAAATCACACTATGGAAAACCGCTATAGAAAATCGCACTATGGAAAACTGCTATAGAAAATCATGCTATGGAAAACTGGTATAGAAAATTACGCTATGCCGAAACACTATAGAAAATCACACTATGGAAAACCGCTATAGAAAATTGCACTATGGAAAACCGCTATAGAAAATCGCATTATGGAAAACTGCTATAGAAAATCATGCAATGGAAAACTGGTATAGAAAATCACGCTATGCAGAAACACTATAGAAAATCACACTATGGAAAAACGCTATAGAAAATCGCACTATGGAGAAACACTGTAGAAAATCACACGATGGAAAACCGCTATAGACTATCATGCCATGGAAAACTGGTGTAGAAAATCATACTATAGAAATCTGCTATAGAAAATACCACTATGGAAAACTGGTATGGAAAATCGCACTATGGAAAACCGCTATAGAAAATCACACTATGGAAAATTGCTATAGAAAATCGCACTATGGAAAACCACTATAGAAAATCGCATTATGGAAAACCGCTATAGAAAATCATGCTATAGAAAACTGGTATAGAAAATCACGCTGTGCAGAAACACTATAGAAAATCACACGATGGAAAAATGCTATAGACTATCATGCCATGGAAAACTGGTGTAGAAAATCATACTATAGAAATCTGCTATAGAAAATACCACTATGGAAAACTGGTATGGAAAATCGCACTATGGAAAACCGCTATAGAAAATTGCATTATGGAAAACTGCTATAGAAAATCATGCTATGGAAAACTGGTATAGAAAATCACACTATGCAGAAACACTATAGTAAATCACACTATGGAAAAACGCTATAGAAAATCGCACTATGGAGAAACACTATAGAAAATCACACTATGGAAAACCACTATAGACTATCATGCCATGGAAAACTGGTGTAGAAAATTATACTATGGAAAACTGCTATAGAAAATACCACTATGGAAAACTGGTATGGAAAATTGCACTATGGAAAACCGCTATAGAAAATCACGCTATGGAAAACTGCTACAGAAAATCGCACTATGGAAAACTGGTATGGAAAATCGCACTATGGAAAACTGGTATGGAAAATCACACTATGGAAAACTGCTATAGAAAATCGCTCTATGGAAAACCGTTCCAGAAAATCGTGCTATGGAAAACCGCTATTGAAAATCACGCTGTAGAAGATAACCAATAGTGAATGCTATACCTGTTCAGTAGAAAGTTCACATTATTGAAACGATGACCACAATTCATCAATTGCATTATCACCATTCGTGCTGATGACATGTGCTTTATAGCAGAACAACCTGTAAATAAGAAATAAAGTTCAAAGTTCCAAACCACAGTCCTTTTTTTTTAGCGATGGGCCTCCATTGCTCCACAGCAGGCTTTCCTATTGAGGGCTCGATCCCTCCTTGCGCTGAGCTCCAACTCTTGACCCCCCTGCTCCCTGCGGTGCCCTCTTGCTGCAGTCCGCAGTCTGGCCTCACCAGTTGCCTCGCCACCTGCAGCCATAGTCCTGCTCTGGCAGCTCCAGGTGCCCAGCTGGTTCCACAATGCTGCTGTCCACCACAGCTCCAGCCGGGCACACCAACCTCCTCGTGGCTGACCACCAAAGCCCCGGCTCTGGGCCCCTAGCCGCTGTCTTTGCCGCCGCTACCTCCATGACTGAGCTCCCACTAGAAGGTAGTCAGAGAGAAAAAAAAATGAAAAAAAATTCCCTGATAACCTTCCACGTGTTGGCTCATCAAGAATCTATTGATGTCTGCCTTACCTTCAACTTGTGCCACTTTTTGAGGAAGAGCATTTCAAAGACCCCGAACTTCAATAAGAAAATGATCTTCTCATCGCTGTTTTAAATGGATGACCCCTTAGTTTTAAACAATGACCTCTAGTTCTAGCCTCTCCCACAAGGGGAAACATCCTCACCAGATATATCCTGTCAGGAACCCTCAGGATCTTTTATGTTTCAATCAAGTCGCCTCTAAACCCCTGCAAATGGGAATAAAAACAAAATATTGCAGATGCTGGACATCTGAAACAAAAAAGAAAGTGCTGGAGAAACTCAACATTTGTGGGGAGAGAAACAGAGCTTTTCAAGTCCAATATGATTTTTCTTCAGATTTGGCATTTAACATTTGGCATTTTAACTTTTAATTTCTTTGCTGTAACTGGTCTGCAATTTCTTGCTTTTTGTTTCTCTTTTTTAATAACAGAGCTCCACTCACTGCTTGCCAACCTAGTGTAGCTCCCTTATTCAGATATTCAAACTTGTTCCACTGTTTAATACGTTTAAGGTGATCTCATCCCAGCTTCAACATCCCTTTCCTGCCCACTCCCCCATTACTAATTTAAAATCTGTCTATCTCCTCAGATTTATTCAGTGTCCCAGTATTTACTGCACCATGAGGTAGTGAATTTCACAGAATCATGACCCTTTTAGATGAGTAATTCTTCCTCATCTTGGTTTTAGGCTAAAAGGTGGAAGATTTTAAAAAATGACCTCTGTTCTCGATTGTCCCACAAGGTGAAACACCCATCTTTTCATTTGATTTATTGTTGTCACATGTACCGAGACACAGTGAAAATGTTTGTTTTGCAAACTTACCAGACAAATCATACCTTATATAAGTACATAAGCGTAATAGAATGCAGAATCTACTTTGTCGATCTCCTTTGGTATCTTGTATGCATCTGAACTGGCTCTAATGCACTAACTTCCTTCCTCAAGTCAGAGAACCACAGCTGAATCCTGATATCCTATTGCCAATGCCTTGTACAATTGCAGCAACACTTCCCTGTTTTTATACTTTATTCATTCAGCAATAAAAGCCAAAATTCCATTCCCTTTCTTATTACCTGCTGGACATGCATACGAGATTTGGCAGGGGACTGAGAGGCGTGGATAGAGTGACTGGAAAAGATGTTCCCACTTGTCAGACAAACTAGCGCCTGACCCTTTAGAACTGAAATGAAGAATTTCTTCAGCTAGAGAGTGGTGAATCTGTGGAACTCATTGCCTCAGAAGGCTACAGAGGCCGAGTCATTAGGAGTCTTGAAGACAGAGATAGATAAGTTCTTGATTAGGAAGGGGATCAAGGATTATAGGGAGAGCCAGGAGAATGGGGTTGAGAAACGTATCATCCATGATCAAAAATTTTTTATGTTGTGCAGGGTAGTTCTCTCTCCATTCCCTGTTCTCCCAGCATCTCTTGAGTTTCCTGTACTGCGCAACGCACATCTAGTGTGTGGGTGAATATATCTCAAGTCCCTGCCAATTCTGTTCTTAAGTAAATGCGAGGATGTGAGAGGTAGCATTTGGCATTTGGTGCACCTGCATCTCTCCTCTCTTTCTTTCTGTTGGCGTATAATCTGGACTCTGCTCACCAGTGCTCAGATCAGTTCCTATCTGTCTTTCCCATTTATGTGATGTTAGTGACCCTCATTTCCAATAACCTTAGGTATTGGTCAGTGCATTGCATACAGGAGTTGGGAGGTCATGTAGCAGCTGTACAGGATATTGGTTAGCCTGTTTTTGTTCAAATCATATCTCCCTGCTTTCAGAAAGCTGTTGTTAAACTTGAAAGGGTTCAACAAAGATTTACAAGGATGTTGCCATGGATGGAGGGTTGGAGGCATAGGGAGAAGCTGAATAGTCTGGGGCTGTTTTCCCTGGAACATTGAAGCTGAGGGATGACCTTGTAGAGGTTTATAAAATCATGAAGGGGCACGGATAGGATAAATAGCCCAGGTCTTTTTCCCAGAGTATGGTAATCCAAAACTAGAGAGCATAGGTTCAGGGTGAGAGGGGAAAGAATTAAAAGAGACTTAAGGAGCAACGTTTTCACACAGAGGGTGGTGTGTGTATGGAATGAGCTGCCAGAGGAAGTGATGGAGGCTGGTACAATTACAACAATTAAAAGGCATCTGGATGGGTATATGAATGGGAAGGGGTTAGAGAGATATGGGCCATATGCTGGCAAATGGGACTAGATTAGGTTAGGTTATCAGGTCAGGATCTGGATTAGAGTGGTGCTGGAAAAGCACTGCAGTTCAGGCAGCATCCGAGGAGCTGGAAAATCGACGTTTTGGGCAAAAGCCCTTCATCAGGAATACAGCTATTCCTAGGATATCAGGTCAGCATGGATGAATTGGACCGAAGGATTTGTTTCCATGCTGTACAACTTTGCGACTCTAAGAAAGAGTTCTGATGAGCCTTTGGTCTGTTGAAGTATCACAGCATCTGCTGCACCATCCCTGAGACATCTTGGGAGAAATGGCAATCAGTAGATGCATTATACAGAAAGGAAATGCTACTCAAAGTGAAATCTATTCATGTGCTTGCTTTATGCAACTTCCAAACAAGCATGGGAGTATACCGAATAAAACACACTCTCAGAAAGTGTCCTTCCCTTTAATGACTGGAATGTATTTATTGGAAGCTTTAGAAATGATTAGAAACAATTTGCAGCTAATTTCCAAGACGCAGTTGTCAGCATAAGCCTACAACACTGTAAAAAAATCACACCACTTCATGCCTCACCATTTCGAGCCCAATGTCTCCACTTAAGGAGAATAAAACTAAAGCATTATTTCAATAGAAATAAGTTACACAATGCTGTGATCAAGATTGATCTGGGGGCCACTGTACATGAACTCCCAAAACTTACTCATTTAGACAGACAGGTGGAATTAGATTAGATTAGATGACTTACAGTGTGGAAACAGGCCCTTCGGCCCAACAAGTCCACACCGACCCGCCGAAGCGTAACCCACCCATACCCCTACATTTACCCCTTTACCTAACACTACGGGCAATTTAGCATGGCCAATTCACCTGACTTGCACATCTTTGGAGTGTGGGAGGAAACCGGAGCACCCAGAGGAAACCCACGCAGACACGGGGAGAACGTGCAAACTCCACATAGTCAGTCGCCTGAGGCGGGAATTGAACCCGGGTCTCTGGCGCTGCGAATGTTGGCCTTTGTAATGAAGATAGACTAAAGATAGATCAAAGCAGGGATAAAGCGGCTCCTGAGGTAAGGTGATTGTGTCCCCTTTTCTGTGCCAGGAGACTTGAGTTCAAGTCCCACTTCCTCCAGAGGTGTATAAGAATATCTCTGAACAGGTTAATTTGAGTATCTATAAAAGTGGGCATATGTTGCTATAATTGGTGAGACCAGACCGATATTTACTGCTTATCGGGGAGGTGGTGGTACTGTGGTGCTGGTGGACATCACTGGACTGGTACTTCAGAGTCTACATTCATGTTCCGAGGCAATGGTTCTAATCCGATTTCAGCACTGAGCAATTTTGTCACACAGTCAACAAACTACGATAGATGTTAGTCTAATGATGGCTCATTAGTGTCCTTAGGAAGGAAATCTGCCATCCTAACCCAACCTGACCTACATGTGACTCCTGACCCACAGCAATGTGGTTGACTCTTAACTGCCCTTTGTAATAGTTCGGAGAGCCAGTCAAGTTCATGGGTAATTAGGGATGGGCAGTAAATGCTGGTCTTGTCAGTGATGCCCATATCCAATCCAAGGGATGAAGGGGTTTGTCTTGTGAACAGGTTGGGCCCAAGTTCATTGGAGAAGAGATGAATGAGAGGTGATCTTATTAAAACATGTGTGTTTTGGAGGGGGGCTTGGTAGGTACTGAAAAGACCCCCTTTGTGGAAGGGACACCTCTTTAGAATAAAGAGTCACACTTTAAGACAGGGATGAGGAGGAATTCCTTCTCTCAAAGCCTTGTTTGAAATCCACTTCCTCAAAGAGCAGGGGAGGCTGAATGACATGTCAAAGGATAAGTTAAACTGAGGGGGTGAAGGGTCATGAAAGGCAGGTAGGAAAGCAGAGCTGAAACCATAATCAAATCAACTTTGAAGTTACTGAAATGGCTTACTTCTGCTCCTGTTTCTTATTTCATGTTGTTCCCTTTCAATATAATGCAGCATTGTCAGGTTGGCACACACTACCAAGGCATTGATATCCCGATGCCAAGAATGAGTCACTTATTGCTGTTTCCCTCATGTTGGGTCCTTATGTTTAAAATTTTAGAGTTTAAGATTTTAACATGTCTAAAACAAGACAGTGTAGCCTTAAAATTAGAGCTGGGTTGTAACGGTCTGACATCAGGAAGAATGTCTTCACACAGAAGGCCATGAGGGACATGAACGCTCGTCCTCCAAATATATTGAGGCTGGAGCGTCGATGGAAAATTTCAAAACAATGATTGAACAGGCTTTCGCAAGGCAAAGTTATTAAGGGGAATGGAACTGAGGAAGGTAATTATAGTAATGTTACAGATTTTGAAAATTCTAATGTGGGATGTGGGCACCACTGGCAATGACAGCATTTATTGCCCATCCATAATTACCCTTGAACTGAGTGGCTTGCTTGACCATTTCAAAGAGCAGTTAAGTGTCCACCACATTGCTGTGGGTCTGGAGTCACATGGCTGAGGACACCACATTTCCTTCCCTGAAAGACATTAATGGCTCAGATGGGGTTTGATGACAACCCTTAAATGGTTGCCCTGAAAAAAAATTATACATTTTTAAAATTACAGATTTTATTGAATTTGTATTTCGCCATCTGCAATGGTTGGCCTTTAAGCTCCTCTTTGCAGAACATTAACCTGGGGCTCTGGAATACCAGGGCAGTGATATAACCACTGCACCTCCATATCCTCTCAATTAGACCTGATCTAACTGAATGGGACACAGTGCTCCAGAGTCTGAATGGTCTCTTCTGTTTCTTTCATTTTCCTGTGTTTTGTCTGGTTTCTCAGCTACAATGAGGTAACAGAGAAACATCTGTCTGTCTGTTTCCTATTCCTTCCCTTATAATCTTGTCGACCCGAGTTCCATTAGTCTCAGATTAGAAATCTCCAATCTCCACAGGGAGAGGGTTCCAGGTTTATTTGATCCTTTGGGCGCAGTGATTCTTGATGCCACTATTAAACAGCTTGGGTCTAATTTTGACGTTATGCAGCCTCTTCTGAGACCCTCCTGGAGAAAGTTTGAAGACTGGTCACCCATGTAAAGTGCGGCAGGAGGATGTGGGGGTCACTGAGAATGGAGGGAGTGTGACCAGCTACCCAACATGACAAGTCATTGGGAGACGTTTATTATTATATTGTCATCTTATATCCTGTGTATTATCCCGTTATTATTACAATAACATGATGATATGGTCTTTGTCCTTTTGAATGAATCATAGCCTTTTGGCCATTCCTTATCATCGACTGTTTGGTCGTTTCTGAGATGTGGTTATGGGGACATTTGATCAGAGTGGGGCTTAGAGGGGAAGAGGGATAGGGAAGTGTGTGGGGGTGTAGTGAGGAAATCACTTGGTGGTGGGGTGTGCGGGAGAGCTGCAGAGGGAATGAACAGGGAAAGGAAGGCTCCGTGGTAGGGACGGAGAAGCCAGCCCCTTTGGCTTTTCCCTGATGAGATAATTGACAGCCACGCTGCCACCGGAGAATAGTAAACAGCAGCAGACGCAACCTCCAGCCGGCCTGTGCATTCTAAGCAGCGGGTCGAGGTTGTGAGGCTTCAGGCTTCTGGCGTCAGAGCTGACGTGCTGATTATGTAGCAGCCTGTGATCCTTGGCCTCTGGTACATCAATAATCTGACAAGGCAGATTCGACTGGAACGCAGGCAACTCGAAAACAGAAGTAAGAAGCTCCCTTCCACCAGCTCCTGTATGCCGTGCGCAAGCAGGGACAGAGATAAACTTTGAACATGTTAAAATGAGTTGACCTTTGGCATCCAGTTGCATTTAGCAGTGAGGCCCCTGAGTCACGTGCGACAGGGCAACACCCTGCTGGTAATCAGCAGCACTGACTGAGGGACAGCTCAGTCTCTTTTGTGATATGGGAGATGGTACCGGAGAGATTAGCTGCACGGAGGATTTGCATTTTACTCTGAAAGGAAGGAACAAAGAGCAATACAGCACAGGAACAGGCCCTTCAGCCCTTCTAGCCTTCGCTGATACATTTTGCCCTTCCATACTAAAACTGCCTTCACTTACAGGATCCGTATCCCTCTAAGCCCTTCCTATTCACATATTTGTCCAGGTGGTTTTCGAATTGTGTCTGCTTCTATTACCTCCCCCAGCAGCGTGTAGAACTTTGCATCAAAAGGCTGTGAATATGAATGATATTTCACTCAGTTAGATCCAAGTCTGATGAAGCATTGAAAAGGCTTTGGATTTTCAACTCTAGGAGGGAGTTTGGTGACTAGGAGATTTTCTGACTCATCCTCAGCCTTGCCTGATGGTACTACTTTTATCTGATGGGATGGGCAGGGCCTGCTGTTGGAGACAGAGGTGAAGGTGAAAACCCCATCTTTGTTTGACTTAACCTGCCAGAGTGACACCACTGGGTCTTCCCCCAGACAGCTGAGATTGCACACATTGGCTGGCAGCCTTGGACTAGACTGGCATGCTCAAGTATTGTGGCCTCCTCTACTGATTCTGGGGGAAGTGGGCATCCCATGTGTGGACCTCCAAGTCCCTGCCCACACACTGGGGCACCAATTACCGCCAGTGTGCCATGCCCAAGACAGAGGTCAGTAACAGCGCTGGGCAGCTCAGACTGACCTGCGCTTGACCAGGAGCAACCTTTCAAAGGTAGCACGGGCAGAATGGACACCGATGAATTCCAGAGCCGAGTGATGAGTTGTTCCAGGAATGGGCTTATGGTAAGACGGGTCAGAAATTGGATGTGAGTGACAGCGTGGAGGTTGGGTGGGTAGTTAATGAGTCAGTAAGATACAGAGAGAGGTCTCGCTAGGCCGCGCAACAGAAATCCCTCAAAAACAAATTTGATGTAGCTTGGACTTCACCAGAAAAAACAGATAGAATCCAACCCAATGTCCAGGATTATGGGGTAAAAATCAGCCCAATGTCCAGGACTATGGGGTAAAATTCAGCCCATTGTCCAGGATTATGGGATAAAATTCCGTCCAATGCCCAGGATTATGAGGTAAGATTCAGCCCAATATTCAGGATTATGGGGTAAAATTCAGCCTATTGTCCAGGATCATGGGGTAAAATTCCATCCAATGTCCAGGATTATGGGATAAAATTCAGCCCAATGTTCAGGATTATGGGGTAAAATTGCAACCAATGTCCAGGATTATGGGGTAAAATTCAGGTCAATGTCCAGGATTATGAGGTAAAATTCAGCCCAATATCCAGGATTATGGGGTAAAATTCACCCAGTGTCCAGGATGATGGGGTACAATTGCGCCCAATGTCCAGGATTATGGGGTAAAATTCAGCCCAATGTCCAAGATTATGGGGTAAAATTCCTTCCAATCTCCAGGATTATGGGGTAAAATTCAGCCCAATATCCAGGATTGTGGGGTAAAAGTCGATCCAATTGTCCAGGATTATGGGGTAAAATTCAGCCCAATGTCCAGGATTATGGGGTAAAATTAAGGCCAGTGTCCAGGATTATGGGGTAAAATTAAGGCCAATGTCCAGGATTATGGAGCAAAATTCAGCCCAGTGTCCAGGATCATGGGGTAAAATTGCATCCAATGTCCAGGATTATGTGGTAAAATTCAGTCCAATGTCCAAGATTATGGGGTAAAATTCCTTCCAATCTCCAGGATTTTGAGGTAAAATTCAGCCCAATATCCAGGATTGTGGGGTAAAAGTCGGTCCAATTGTCCAGGATTATGGGGTAAAATTCAGCCCCATGTCGAGGATTATGGGGTAAAATTCCGCCCAATGTCCAGGATTATGGGGAAAAAGTCTGCCCACTGTTCAGGATTATGGAGCAAAATTCAGCCCAGTGTCCAGGATCATGGGGTAAAATTGCATCCAATGTCCAGGATTATGGGGTAAAATTCAGGTCAATGTCCAGGATTATGAGGTAAAATTCAGCCCAATGTCCAGGATTATGGGGTAAAATTCCGTTCAATGTCCAGGATTATGGAGCAAAATTCAGTCCAGTGTCCAGGATTATGGGGTAAAATTCAGCCCAATGTTCAGGATTATGGAGCAAAATTAAGGCCAGTGTCCAGGATTATGGGGTAAAATTCAGACCAGTGTCGAGGATTATGGGGTAAAATTCAGCCCATTGTCCAGGATCATGGGGTAAAATTCCGTTCAATGTCCAGGATTATGGAGCAAAATTCAGCCCAGTGTCCAGGATTATGGGGTAAAATTCAGTCAAATGTTCAAGATTATGGGGTAAAATTCCTTCCAATCTCCAGGATTATGGGGTAAAATTCAGCCCAATATCCAGGATTGTGGGGTAAAGGTCCGTCCAATTGTCCAGGATTATGGGGTAAAATTCAGCCCAATGTCCAGGATTATGGGGCAAAATTCAGCCCAGTGTCCAAGATTATGGGGTAAAATTCCTTCCAATCTCCAGGATAATGGGGTAAAATTCAGCCCAATATCCAGGATTGTGGGGTAAAAGTTGATCCAATTGTCCAGGATGATGGGGTAAAATTCAGCCCAATGTCCAGGATTATGGGGTAAAATTAAGGCCAGTGTCCAGGATTATGGGGTAAAATTAAGGCCAATGTTCAGGATTATGGAGCAAAATTCAACCCAGTGTCCAGGATTATGGGGTAAAATTCAGCCCAGTGTCGGTATCATGGGGTAAAATTGCATCCAATGTCCAGGATTATGGGGTAAAATTCAGTCCAATGTCCAAGATTATGGGGTATAATTCCTTCCAATCTCCAGGATTTTGAGGTAAAATTCAGCCCAATATCCAGGATTGTGGGGTAAAAGTCGGTCCAATTGTCCAGGATTATGGGGTAAAATTCAGCCCAGTGTCCAGGATCATGGGGTAAAATTGCATCCAATGTCCAGGATTATGGGGTAAAATTCCTTCCAATCTCCAGGATTTTGAGGTAAAATTCAGCCCAATATCCAGGATTGTGGGGTAAAAGTCAGTCCAATTGTCCAGGATTATGGAGTAAAATTCAGCCCCATGTCCAGGATTATGGGGTAAAATTCCGCCCAATGTCCAGGATTATGGGGAAAAAGTCTGCCCACTGTTCAGGATTATGGAGCAAAATTCAGACCAGTGTCCAGGATCATGGGGTAAAAATCAGCCCAATGTCCAGGATTATGGGGTAAAATTCTGCCCAATGTTCGGGATTATGGAGCAAAATTCAGACCAGTGTCCAGGATCATGGGGTAAAATTCAGCCCCGTGTCCAGGATCATGGGGTAAAATTCCATCCAATGTCCAGGATTATGGGGTAAACTTCAGCCCCGTGTCCAGGAATATGGGGTTAAATTCCGTCCAATGTCCAGGATTATGGGGTAAAATTCAGCCCAATGTTCAGGTTTCTGGGGTAAAATTCAGCCCAATGTCCAGGATTATGGAGCAAAATTCAGCCCAGTGTCCAGGATTATGTGGTTAAATTCAGCCCAATGTCCAGGATTATGGGGTAAAATGCAGCCCCATGTTCAGGACTACGGGGTGAAATTCAGCCCAGTGTCCAGGATTATGGGGTAAAATTCAGCCCAATGATCAGGATTATGGAGCAAAATTAAGGCCAGTGTCCAGGATTATGGGGTAAAATTCAGCCCATTGTCCAGGATCATGGGGTAAAATTCCGTTCAATGTCCAGGATTATGGAGCAAAATTCAGCCCAGTGTCCAGGATTATGGAGTAAAATTCAGCCCCATGTTCAGGACTATGGGGTGAAATTCAGCCCAGTGTCCAGGATTATGGGGTAAAATTCAGCCCAGTGTCCAGGATTATGGGGTAAAATTCAGCACAGTGTCCAGGATTATGGGGAAAAATTTAGCCCAATGTTCAGGATTATGGAGTAAAATTTAGCCCAATGTCCAGGATTATGGGGTAAAATTGCAACCAATGCCCAGGATTATGGAGTAAAATTCAGCCCAATGTCCAAGATTATGGGGTAAAATTCAGCCCAATGTTCAGGATTATGGGGTAAAATTCAGCCCATTGTCCAGGATTATGGGGTAAAGTTCAGCCCAATGTCTAGGATTGTGGGGTAAAGGTCCGTCCAATTGTCCAGGATTATGGGGTAAAATTCAGCCCAATGTCCAGGATTATGGGGAAAAATTTAGCCCAATGTTCAGGATTATGGAGTAAAATTTAGCCCAATGTCCAGGATGATCATGGGGAAAATTCCATCCACTGTCCAGGATTATGGGGTAAAATTCAGCCCAGTGTCCAGCATCATGGGGTAAAAATCAGCCCATTGTCCAGGATCATGGGGTAAAATTCCGTTCAATGTCCAGGATTATGGAGCAAAATTCAGCCCAGTGTCCAGGATTATGGGGTAAAATTCAGTCAAATGTCCAAGATTTTGGGGTAAAATTCCTTCCAATCTCCAGGATTATGGGGTAAAATTCAGCCCAATATCCAGGATTGTGGGGTAAAGGTCCGTCCAATTGTCCAGGATTATAGGGTAAAATTCAGCCCAATGTCCAGGATTATGGGGTAAAATTCAGCCCAATGTCCAGGATTATGGGGCAAAATTCAGCCCAGTGTCCAGGATCATGGGGTAAAATTCAGCCCCGTGTCCAGGATCATGGGGTAAAATTCCATCCACTGTCCAGGATTATGGGGTAAAATTCAGCCCAGTGTCCAGCATCATGGGGTAAAAATCAGCCCAATGTCCAGGATTATGGGGTAAATTTCTGCCCAATGTTCAGAATTATGGAGCAAAATTCAGCCCAGTGTCCACAATCATGGGGTAAAATTCAGCCCGGTGTCCAGGATCATGGGGTAAAATTCCATCCAATGTCCAGGATTATGGGGTAAAATTCAGCCAAATGTCCAGGATTATGGGGTAAAATTCAGCCCAATGTTCAGGATTATGGGGTAAAATTCAGCCAAATGTCCAGGATTATGGGGTAAACTTCAGCCCAATGTTCAGGATTATGGGGTGAAATTCAGCCCAGTGTCCAGGATTATGGGGTAAAATTCAGCCCAGTGTCCAGGATTATGGGGAAAAAGTTTGCCCAATGTTCAGGATTATGGAGTAAAATTTAGCCCAATGTCCAGGATTATGGGGTAAAATTGCAACCAATGCCCAGGATTATGGAGTAAAATTCAGCCCAATGTCCAAGATTATGGGGTAAAATTCAGCTCAATGTCCAGGATTATGGGGTAAACTTCAGCCCAATATTCAGGTTTATGGGGAACAATTCAGCTCAATGTCCAGGATTATGGGGAAAAATTCAGCCCAGTGTCCAGGATTATGGGGTAAAATTCAGCTCAATGTCCAGGATTATGTGGTAAACTTCAGCCCAATATTCTGGATTATGGGGAACAATTCAGCTCAATGTCCAGGATTATGGGGTAAAATTCAGCCCAGTGTCCAGGATTATGGAGTAAAATTCAGGCCAGTGTCCAGGATTATTGGGTAAACTTCAGCCCAATATTCAGGATTATGGGGAAAAATTCAGCTCAATGTCCAGGATTATGGGGTAAAGTTCAGCCCAATGTCCAGGATTAAGAGGTAAAAGTCAGGCCAATGTCCAGCATTATGGGGTAAAATTCATCTTAGTGTCCAGGATTATGGAGTAAAATTCAGCCCAGTGTCCAGGATTATGGGGTAAAATTCAGCTCAATGTCCAGGATTATGGGGTAAAATTCAGGCCAGTGTCCAGGATTATGGGGTAAAATTCAGGCCAGTGTCCAGGATTATGGGTTAAAATTCTGCCCAATGTTCAGGATTATGGGGTAAAATTCCGTCCAATGTCCAGGATTATGGAGTAAAATTCAGCCCAATATCCAGGATTATGGGGTAAAATTTAGCCCAATGTCCAGGATTATGGGGTAAAATTCAGCCCAATGTCCAGGATTATGAGGTAAAATTCTGCCCAGTGTCCAGGATTATGGGGTAAAAGTCAGCCCAATGTCCAGGATTATGGGGTAAAATTCTGCCCAGTGTCCAGGATTATGGTGTAAACCTCAGCCCAGTGTCCAGGATCATGGGGTAAAATTCAGCCCAGTGTCCAGGATTATGGGGTAAACTTCAGCCCAATATTCAGGATTATGGGGTAAAATTCAGCCGAATGTCTAGGATTATGGCATAAAGTATGGGATTGGTAATACATCAAAGTTCTTCAGAGAGTTAATGCAGACACAATAGGCTGGATGGTCTCCCTCTGTACCATAACAATCCTGTGAACTACTGTGTCATTCAGGTTCTGCTGAACAATTTCAGTGGCAGAGACCTTTACAGGGCCATTATTGCTGCCCCAGAAGCTGTTCAGCTCACACCCTGGAGAATACCTGCCCCATTGTGACGATAGCTACTGAAAACTAGTCTCTCTGCTCCTTGTAAAGATGCTGTGTTGTGTTCTGTGTCCAGGGAACGACATCACGTGTGAGCTTAGACACCTTCACTAAGCAGTGATGGCATTTAATTTGAGACGAGTTGAATACAAAAACAGGGATGTGCTTCTGAGTCTGGATAAGGCTCTGGTCAGACCACATTTGGAATATTGCACACGGTTTTGGGATCCATATCTCAGGAAGGATGAATTGGCCTTGGAGCGTGTTCAAAGGAGGTTCACTAGAAGGGATGAAAAGCTTAACATATGAGGAACGTTTGAGGTCTCTGGGTCTGTACTCGATAGGGTTTAGAAGGATGAGAGAGGATCTTATTGGAAGTTACAGAATACTGAATGGCCTGGTCAGAGTGGATTTTGGGAAGATGTTTCCATTGGTAGGAGAGACTAGGACTCAAGGGCACAGTCTTAGAGTAAAAGGAAGACCTTTTAGAACAGAGATAAGGAGAAATGTCTACAGTCAGAGAGTGGTGAGTCTATGGAATTCACTGCCACAGGAGGCTGTGGAGGCCAGGTCATTGAGTATGTTTAAGACTGAGATTAAAAAAAAGTTCTTGAGTGAATCAGGGATCAAGGATTACAGGCAGAAGGCAGGAGAATGGGTTTGAGAAACCCGTCAGCCATGATTCAATGGTGGAGCAGACTCGATGGGCTGAATGGCCTAATCTCTGCTCCTACGTCTAAACCTGGCACAACTATTCTCCCTCTCTTTCCCAACAATCCCTCCGAGAAGGTCACTGGTTCCAATCTTAAGCAGATCCAGGCATCTTGCTTTGGCTAGGCACTAGCATAGTCAGAACTCAATCATGTCCCCTCTCAGCCTTCTCTGTACTAAGGAAAACAATGCCAGCCTCTCCACTCCCTCTCCACGATGTGGAGGTGCCGGTGTTGGACTGGGGTGGACAAAGTTAAAAATCACACAACACCAGGCTATAGTCCAACAGGTTTATTTGTCAGTACAAGTTTTCAGAGCACTACTCTTTTGTCAGGTAGTTAGCTGGTGAAGGAGCAGTGCTCTGAAAGCTAGTACTTCCAAATAAACCTGTTGGAATATAACCTGGTGTTGTGTGATTTTTTAACTTAGTTGCTCTTCATAACTGAACAATATTCTGGTGAATCTCCTCGGTGCCCTTTCTTGTGCAATCACATTCTTCCAATGATCCAATTGATGTTCAGAAGGAATTATTAACATTGCTTCAACCTCCCACTTTCAGGCAGAGCCTCCCAGATCCCAACTACACACTGAACGAAAGAACCTTTCTCAAGTCTGTGCTGGCTCACTTGGCAGGTTCCTTAAATCTCCCACCGCTGTTTTGCCAATCTTCATCGAATGGGAACTGTTTCCCTGATGTGCTCCATCAAAGTCCTTCATTAATGTCAAGGCCACAGTCATATCTTTCCCACGTGGTTTACTCCTTCTCGGAGTTTTCTCCTTAAGGTTGAGAACTTGCTGTGTTTTTGTTGGGGTTGAGGGTGGGATGGAGGTGGGGGGGGGCGGGAGCTTTGAGAGACCGTGTGCTGTAAGTCAACCCACAATGCTGATAGGGAGGGTGTTCCAGGATGATGACCTGGTAAATGATGGTGTACTTCTAAGTCAGAATGGGGTGTAGTTTGGAGGGGGAGCAGGAAGATGGTGTTTTTTTTTATCCCTTGTATCTGCTACCCTTGTCCCTCATGATGGTAGTGGTCATGGGTTTAGACCCTCACTTGCTCCAGGATGTAACTCTAAATCCCTTCAGGTGGAGCACTGTAGCAAACATTGAATAAAAGAGACTGGGAGGAAGTGCTGAACACTTCAAAAATAAGCTGGGTTCAGTCGCAGTTCTCACTGGGAAATGGGAAAGATCATTCACATTCTTGACTCTATTCCACTATTCATTTAGATTATGGCTGATTTGTATCTTAACTCCATTAATTCACAGTGGTTCCTATCCGTTAATACCCTGCTTCTTGGGGGGTAGGGGATGACTGAGAGAGTGAGAGAGAGAGAGGGGCAGATTTCCACTCCCCTTTCTGTGAGATAATGCTTCCTGACATCACCTCTGAGCGGCCTGGATCTAAGGTTTCTCTTCTAACTCCTGTCTCCAGCAAAAATAGGTCATTCTTGATTCTCGATCTGTCAGAGAATCAATGGTTACGGGGGAAAGGACAGGAAAAGTGGATGTAAGGACGATGGGATCAGCCATGATCCTTTTGAATGGTGGAACAGGCCTAGGAACCCTCCAACCACAAGGGATGAATGCAGATTTCTCCAGCTTTCTCATTTCCCCTCCCCCCACCTTTTCTCAGTCCCAACCTTCAGACTCAGCTCCGCCTTCTTGACCTGCAATCTTCTTCCCGACCTCTCCGCCCCCACCCCCTCTCCGGCCTATCACCCTCACCTTAACCTCCTTCCACCTATCGTATTCCCAACGCCCCTCCCCAAGTCCCTCCTCTCTACCTTTTATCTTAACCCGCTTGGCACACCCTCCTCATTCGTGAAGAAGGGCTTATGCCCGAAACGTCGATTCTCCTGCTCCTTGGATGCTGCCTGACCTGCTGCGCTTTTCCAGCAACACATTTTTCAGCTCTGATCTCCAGCATCTGCAGTCCTCACTTTCTCCTAGTTGAGGGGCTGAATGGCCTACTCCTGTTACTTTTGTAATGGTCTTTACCTTGACCCATTCTAACAACTCATGCAGTCATCCCCAAAGCCTCATTTAGATTACCTCACCCTTAATCTTTCATACATAAGGAACACAAGCTTTCACAATTCAACAGGAGAGCAACCCTTAAAATCTGCTTTGCTCAATCTCTAAACCAATATACTTAAAAGCCTCACAGGCCAGACTCTGAATGTGAAATTCTACTCTAGTCTTTTCAATAATGTATTTCTCCAATTCCTTATTGAAAACCCAACACAAATCACCAGTGAAAAATTCTTTCTTTCTACCACCTGTGAGTGGTTGCTGTAATTCTAGGGAGCAATAGGGGTGGCACGGTGACTCAGTGGTTAGCACTGCTGCCTCACAGCACCAGGCATCTGGGTGCGATTCCAGCCTCAGGCGACTGTCTGTGTGAAGTTGCATGTTTTCCCCGTGTCTGCATGGGTGTCCTCCCACAATCCAAAGATGTGCAGGTTAGGGTGAATTGGCCATGGTAAACTGCCCATAGTGTTAGGTGCATTAGTCAGAGGGAAATGGGTCTGGGTGGGTTGCTCTTTGGAGGGTCGCTGTGGACTTGTTGGGCCGAAGGGCCTGTTTCCATACTGTAGGGAATCTAATCTAATCATTGCTTTAGGGTCTTTCTCTCTCTCTCTCTCTCTATTGCTGTCACTTCAATAGAAACATCATTCATGTTGTACATTTTTGCTCAATGACATTGCAGGGCCCTTAAATAAAAGCCCACAGGAAACCCCAGCCCTGCTTCTGAGTATATTTAGGGTATATTTGTCGAGTCATAGAGATATACAGCACTGAAACAGGCCTTTCAGTTCAAACTGCTGACCAGATATCCTAAATTAATCTGGTTCCATTTGCCAGCACTTGGCCCATATTCCTCCAAACCCTTCCTATTCATATACCCATCCAGATGCCTTTTAAATATTGTAATTGTACCAGCCTCCACCACTTCCTCTGGCAGCTCATTCCATACACGTACCACCCTCTGCGCGAAAATGTTGCCCCTTAGGTCCCTTTGAAATCTTTCCCCTCTCACCCTAAACCTATACCCTCTAGTTCTGGACTCCCCCACCCCAGGGAAAAGACTTTGTCTATTTACCCTATCCATGCCCATCATAATTTTGTAAACCTCTATAAGGTCACCCCTCAGCCCTCGACGCTCCAGGGAAAACAGCCCCAGCCTGTTCAACCTCTTCCCCCAACCCTGGCAGCATCCTTGTCAATTTTTTCCTGAACCCTTTCGAGTTTCACAACATCCTGTTGATATGCCCGGGCATGCAAGGCTACAGGGCCAAGTGCCGGAGAATGGGATTAAAATAAAGAAAAAAAACTGAAATTGCTGGAGAAACTCAGCAAATCTGGCAGCATTTGTGGAGAGTAAACAGAGTTAACATTTCGAGTCCAGTGACCCTTCCTCAGAACTTCGTCCTCACCTACCAGTCCACCAGCGTCTGCATCCAAAGGATCATTAGCCACCATTTCTGCCCCCTCCAGTAGGATGTTACCACCGGATAGATATTCCCCTCCTCTCCCTTGTCAGCCTTCCGCAGGGACCATTCTCTCCGGGAACACCCTTGTTCACTCCTCCTCCATACTCAATAGCTCCCCACATCCCTATGGCACCTTCCCGCACAATCACAGAAGGTACAACCCTTGCCCATTGACGTCCTCCCTCCTCACTAACCAAGGCTGCAAAGACAATTTTCAGGTGAAGCAGCGATTTACCTGCACTTCACTCAATCCAGTCGACTGCATCGCTGCTCATGATGTGGTCCCCTCTACACTGGGGAGATGTGAGGCTGAATGGGCGACTGATTTGAGGAATACCTACACTCTTGACAACAAAAATGACCCCAAGCTTACAGCTGCCTGTCACGTCAACACATCACCATGTTCCCTTGCCTACGTTTCCATCTCGGGCCTGCCCCATGGTAAGGCTCAGCACAAGCTGGAAGAACAACATCGCAACTCCTCCTTTGGGGCCCTGCAGGACTCAATATTGAGTTCAATAATTTAAGGACCTGAGCACCACCTTCCCCGTGCCTTACCCAACCCCCACTCACCAGGCCCTGTCATTATTTGGGATGCTTTCAGCACAGCCACTGATAGTCCCCATTTGCATCTTTCTCCTTCCCTGGCTTACCATTACCCAGCCCTTTGTGTGCCGATTTTTGTCTCTGCCATGGTCTCCTTTACACCCCCAACCTCTGTCTTCAGCACTTTTCCTAGATATTTCTTTGTTTTATTTCAGAATAGATGGATGCTTGATGCCCAGCATGGCGGTAAAACTCTACGACTCTGCATGAGAAGGAGCATTGTGCAGTGCTAAAAGATAAGAGGAGGAAAATGGGGAGAATTGATTTTTTTTCAAGGAGCTAGCAGAGGTCTGATGGGCTGAATGGCCTTACTTTGAGCAGTATCAATCCATAAACCCCAGGAAGTGACTTCACATTGTTACTATGGTGAAAGAGTCACTCGATTAAACTCTTGAATGGTCTGTGTAGAACTGACGTTTTGATGTTTAGTTTCATGTTGAGTGTGTCAAAGGAATGGAGGCAAAATACCTCAGAAACTGAATACTGCAGCGAGACTACCTTTCTGAATAGTCTTGGTGATTCATTAAAAAGGATAAATGCTTTTCCGAATTCTGGGTAATCCAAGATGGAGGACAGGAAAAAAGTTGTGGCTGTAAGACCTTTTTTGAGGTATTTTAGGTGCTGGAGGTGATTTCCTCAAATTCCAGGAGCAGCAATTACTATTTTATATGCTGTTGCATTGTTTTGGAACTTTGGGAAAAAAGATCAAAACAATGGCACTTTAGACAGGAGGAAGGGAACAAAGGTAGAGACCACATGGTCAGTGAGAGAGAGAAAGAAACCTACTCTGCTGTCTGACACAGCAGTAAACATGCACAGCTACTGCCTTTGCTGTTTGAGTTTAAGTATCTCTGGACATTGGATTGCGTCTAGGAAAAATGAACAAACAGCGAAATTCATAGCTGACCTTGGAGGAACCTGTGTGGGAGAGCTCACAGCACAGGAATGATAAGTGCATAGTTTTAACGTGTAACCTTACTGTCTTTTCATTAACATTGAGTAGAGTGGGTTCTTTTTGGTTATACGTTTTATTGAGATCTGTCTCTTGATTAAAAGTTTAAAACATAAAACATAGGTACTAAGCTAGCCTGGAGCAGTGTTTTTTAGAGCAGTAAGACTGCTATTTTGTGTAAATTGTGAAGGAGCAAAGATGGCCTTTAGAGGGCCTTTAGACCAAAGATGTGCTCTTCCGGTCGGATGTGGGAGTTTATGGAGCGTTTCCATGTTTCTGATAACTGCGTCCGCAGGAAGTGTCTTTGGTTGCGAATCCTATCGGATCGCATGGATCTGTTGAAGTGGCAGTTAGAGGCAATGAGGAATTTACAGGAGCTAGGGGGTGTGATGGATGGCAGTTGTAGGAAGGGATAAAAGCCGCAGATACAGTCAGGTAGATGGGTTAACTCCAGGATAGGTAGGAGACGGAGGCAGGTAGTATAGGAGTCTCCTCTGGCTATCCCCATCTCAAACAAGTATTCTGTTTTGGAAAATAAAGGTGGTAGTGGTCTCTCAGGGGAATTTAGCACCACCAGCCAAGTGTCTGGTACCAAGAATGGCTCTAATGTAATGAAGGGCATATCAGTTTCCAAGCGATTGATTGTGTTAGAGGCTTGTTGTGTTGCCTCTACAACAAGCAAGTCACGGTCATCATTAGACTAGCATACAATTCCTGAACATTTCCTTATTGAATTCAAAATCTCACCATCTTCATGGTGGGATTCAAAAACATGTCCCTGGAACATTAACCTGGGAGTCTAGGTTACTCGTCCTGTAATATCATCTCTACACAACCTCGTTATGATGGGTGTACCAATTCTAAACTGCTCGTCCTTACTTCCATTTGCCATTTTAGTAGACTTGATGTGTTTTTACAACAATGCAATAGTTTCATGATCAACATTAATGACTCTAGTTTTTCTTTTGATTAGTTAATTGAATTTAAGTTCCAGCTGCTTTGCGATTTGAACCTATGTCCTCCAGATTACTAACCAGCTGGGCCCATTGATTGCTAGGCATGTGACATTAAGATGATGTATCCGGCTATCCAGATCTTAAGCCCTGAAATCTCCCCCTTGAGCATCTCTGCTCTTCTTAACTCCTTGACGACAGTTCTTAAAACCCCTTTGAAGAAGGTGCAGTTTACCTCCCTGATTGCTTATTCTGGGGCTTGCTGTCAAATATCATGTGCTCCCTTGAAGCACTTTGGGGTATTTGCTATATTTAGTAAAACCACTGAGATTTCTTCATCCAACACAGAAGTGAACTGAGCTCAGCCATTTCCCCCTGTTAACCCTGACCCCATGTTGACCCACTTCCCCATTTTAATCCAAACGTCTCTGTTTTTCCATTGTGCACTGGGCTATTTTTTTTAATAGTGGAGGCCATTTCCCCACGTCAGGGGTCATTTGCAGTTTGGGTACTGGATCCATTTTCACTGGTGGCGGGGTGCGGGGGGGGGATTGAAATTCTGACATGCTGCCCCAGGGACAATCTCTCTGCCTACCTCAGGCCATGTACTTCATGGACCTCTGATTACATTGTGAATTTCGTGGTCAGGTTTTAGTGATGATCTGCAAGTCAACGACACCAATAACCATATGACACCCAGGCTGAGGCTCAGATTGGAAGCTATGTCCTCTATGTTCCAACTGCGTTTAAAGTCCCTGTGTCTGTGTGTAAGGAAACTCCGAGTAAGGGAGGAAAGAACATCCCCAAAGCTGTCCTTATCCTGATGTGTGACTGCATCAAGCTGTGCATAGAACCTCAGTATATAAACACCAGTGTCACTATCTACTGAGGGTCTACCTGTCCCCAGTGTCAAGATTAGAGTGGTGCTGGAAAAGCACAGCCGGTCAGGCAGCATCCGCGGAGCAGGAAAAATCGACGCTTCGGGCCAGTGTCCCAGGTGTTGTGAAGGATGGGACTGACCTTGCCACCATGGAATACTCCAAGTCGTTGGACCGTCCCGTATCACCTGTCCTTTGTGAAGAAATTTACAAATAAAAACATCGAGGACCATAATCTATCAGGGAGTGGTCAACATGTAGTGTCCTCGACACCCTGTGGGAAAAGGCAAAGGTGGAGCCTGTCGGGTTGTTCCCTGGACAGACTGTCAAAGTCATTTGGCAGAATGCCTCATCATCAGAACTTCCCAACAAAGCACCAAACCATCGCTTGGTTGGCAGTGGGAAGAGCATGACCTGTGAGATTCTTTAAGTGCGCCCGGACTCTCACGCTGCCCTCGAAGCAGCTGTGGGATTGTTATCGAGACGATCACACATCTCCTTCTGGAATGTGCCTTTGCGGAGGAAGTCTGGAGAAAGGTGCAGTGGGTTTTGTTGAGATTCATTCCGAGCAGCTCCGTGACACAGGACTCTGTGCTCCACCATACTGTTCCCCAGGACGGAGACTAACACAAACATCAACTGTGCCTGGAAGACCATCAACTCAGTGAAAGACATTTGGTCTGACAGAGACTTGTTGGTCTTCCAGGCAAGGAGTTGGCCCTGACTGAGTGTATCAGGCTGACACATTCCAGGGTCCAGAACCAGGTGCTGAGGGATGCATTGAAGCTTGGGGCAGCTGCCACTAGGACTTATTGGGGAAACACCATAATCTAAGCTCCTTCTACAGAAGTTAAATGGGGGCCTATTCAATCATCAGACCCTCCTGGGACAGCACGGTGGCTCACAGCACCAGGGACCTGGGTTCGATTCCCACCTCGGGCAATTGTCTGTGCGGAGTTTGCACGTTAGATTAGATTAGATTCCCTACAGTGTGGAAACTGGCCCTTCGGCCCAACCAGGCCACACCAACCCTCCGAGGAGTAACCCACCCAGACCCATTTCCCTCTGACTAATGCATCTAACAATATGGGCAATTTAGCTTGGCCAATTTACTTGACCTGCACATCTTTGGATTGTGGGAGGAAACCCACACAGACACAGGGAGACTGTGCAAACTCCACACAGACAGTCACCCGAGGCTGGAATTGAATGTTCTCCCTGTATCTGTGTGGGTTTCCTCCGGGTGCTCCGGTTTCTTCCCACAGTTCAAAGATGTGCAGGTCAGGTGGTTTGGCCATGGGAAATGCAGGGATAGGGTGAGTGAGGGTCTGGTTGAGATGTTTTTAGGAGGGTCAGTGTGGACTCAATGGGTCAAATGGCCTGCCTCCACACAGTGTGTATCCTATGATTCTCCTGGTATCTCAAATATACGCACAATCCCAATAAGGTTTGTTTTGTTGGATAGAGTGGAACTGCAATGTTTATTTGTTTTCCATATACTACTGTCCAGAACAGAACAGATACTTTTATGAATAAAGTATATTTTTGAAATTAAATGAAAGACTGCATTCTAAGTATTTAATTGGGCTATAAAAGCAATTTGGGATGGTCCCATACCATGAACGGTGCTATGGAAATGCAAAACTTCCTTTCTGTCCAAGCTTACCTTGTGATGCCATTCCAACCCAGGCCATTGGCACAGAGGATGTGACCTCACTCTCAGTCCAACTCAGGGAACATCCTTTCTCTTGGATTCAGAGATAATTACAGGTGGAGTCATAGAGATGTACAGCACAGAAACAGACACTTTGGTGGGTCCAACTTGTCCATGCCAAGCAGATATCCTAAATTACTCGAGTCCCATTTACCAACACTTGTCTCCTATCCCTCTAAACCTTTCCTATTCATATACCCATCCAGATGCCTTTAAATGTTGTAATTGTACCAACCCCCTCCACTTCCTCTGGCAGCTCATTCCATTCACACACCACCCTCTGCGTGAAAACGTTGCCTCTTAGGTCTCTTTTAAATCATTCCCCTCTCACCCTAAACCTATGCCCTCTACTTCTGGACTCCCCCACCCCAGGGAAAAGATCTTGTCTATTTACTCTATCCATGCCCATCATGATATATTAACCTCTGTAAGGTCACCCCTCAGCCTCCAACACTTCAGAGAAAACAGCCCCAGCCTATTCAGTCTATCCTTATAGCTCAAACCTTCCAATGGCACGGTGGCACAGTGGTTAGCACTGCTTCCTCACACAACCAGAGACCCGGGTTCAATTCCCACCTCGGGCAACTGTCTGTGTGGAGTTTGCACATTCTCCCCGTGTCTGCGTTGGTTTCCTTCCGGTGCTCTGGTTTCCTCCCACAGTCCAAAGATGTGCAGGTTAGGTGAATTGGCCATGCTAAATTGCCCATAGTGTTTGGTGAAGGGGTAAATATAGGGGAATGGATTTGGGAGGGTTGCTCTTCGGAGGGTCGGTGTGGACTTGTTGGGCCGAAGGGTCTGTTTCCACACTGTAAGTAATCTAATCTAATTATCTAATGCTGAGTAATCTAATCTAAAAACCCTGGTAACATTCTTGTAAATCATTTCTGAACCCTATCAAGTTTCACAACTCCCTTCCTATGGGAGGGAGACAGAATTGCACACAATATTCCAAACGTGTCCAAACTAATGTCCTGTATGACCGCAACATGACCTCCAAACTCCTGTACTCAGTACTCTGACCAATAAAGGAAAGCATACCAAACGCCTTGTTCACTAACCTATCTACCTGTGACTCTCCTTTCAAGGAGCTATGAACCTGTGACTCCAAGGTCTCTTTGTTTAGCAACACTCCCTAGGACCTTACCATTAAGTCTATAAGTCCTGCCTGAACCTGCACTCCAAGGTCTCTTTGTTTAGCAACACTCCCTAGGACCTTACCATTAAGTCTATAAGTCCTGCCTGATTTGCCTTTCCAAAATGCAGCACCTTACATTTATCTAAATTAAACACCATCTGCCACTTCTCAGCCCATTGGCCCATCTAATCAAGATCGTGTTGTAATCTGTGGTAACCTTTTACGCTGTCCACTGCACCTCCAATTTTGGTGTCATCTGCAAACTTACTAACTACACCTCCTTTGTTCACATCCAAATCAATTATATAAATGCTGAAAAGCAGTGGACCCAGCACTGATCCTTGTGGCACTCCACTGCTCACAGGCCTCCAGTCTCAAAAGCAATCCTCCACCACCATCTCTGACTTCTACCTTTGAGCCAGTTCAGTATCCAAATGGCTAGTCTTCTCTGTATTCCATGAGATCTAACCCAGTCTCCCATGGGGAACCTTGTCAAAGTCCTTACTGAAGTTCTAGATATAGGTTTGCTCGCTGGGCTGGAAGGTTCATTTCCAGACGTTTCGTCACCCTACTAGGTAACATCTTCAGTGAGCCTCAGGATGAAGCTTCATCCAGAGGCCCACTGATGATGTCACCTTGTTTGGTGATATAACGTTTGAAAATGAACCTTTCAGCTCAGGGAGCAAACCTGCATCCAGAACCGCAACCTGAGCTGTTCAAATCACTTAAACAAAACAGAATGTATTTACAAGATTACCGAATGAAACACAAACAACTGAAAACAGAATACCGAATAACTTCTTCTATCTGAAAACCAACAGATCAGCCCAACTTAATGATGCTGTTCCCAACACTTGCAACAATCCCTATAAGCACCGCTTGGGCACAAAAGGTAAAATCCAACACAGGTTCTTACAGGATCGAGGTCAGGGAGAGAGAGAGTACCAGTCTGGACCTGCTTCTGTGGGTCCAACAGCTTTTCCACATTCCTGCTAAAACCAAACCAAACCAGAGAAAAGCTGTGCTGGGAGAACTGGCCACTCCCCTTTCATTATACAAATTTGTTTTAACTGGAAAGCCTTCTGTCTGAGGCAGTATCTGATAGCTATAATCAAATTGGCCCTAACCCCTTCAACCCCCAGACTTTTCGGAGTCTGTGTCATTTACAACCTCTCTAAAAAATGATCAAGGACCACACCACCTTGTTAAAGGAGCCGCTTCATCACAATGCATCCAGCACCTCCTCCTCTGTAGTATGGACATTTTTCAAGATGTCACCATCGATTTCTCCACATTCTGTATCTTCCATGTCTTTCTCCTCAGTAAATACTGATGCAAAATACTCGTTTAGTATCTCCCCCATCTCCTGCAGCACCACACAAGGGCTGCCTTGGTAATCTTTGAAGGACCCTATTCTCTCCCTAGTTACCCTTTTGTCCTTAATGCATTTGTAAAAACCCTTTGGATTCTCCTTAAAAATACTGATGCAAAATACTCGTTTAGTATCTCCCCCATGTCCTGCAGCACCACACAAAGGCTGCCTTGATAATCTTTGAAGGAGCTTGAAATGTGTTACTGGAAAAGCGCAGCAGGTCAGGCAGCATCCAGGGAACAGGAGAATCGAATACTCTTCTATGGATTCACTCGATCTATCCTGTCTGTATTTGACATATGCTTCCTTCTTATTCTTGACCAAATCCTCAATTTCTTTACTCATCCAGCATTCCCTATGCCTACCAGCCTTTCACCCTGACAGGAATATACTGTTTATGGATTCTCGTTGTCACATTTCTGAAGGCTTCCCATTTTCCAGCCGTCCCTTTACCTGCGAACATCTGCCCCCAATCAGCTTTTGAAAGTCCTTGCCTAATACCGTCAAAATTAGCCTTTTTCCAATTTAGGATTTAACTTTTAGATCCAGTCTATCCTTTTCCATCACTATTTTAAAACTAGTAGAATTATGGTCGCTGGCCCCAAAATGTTCCCACACTGACACCTCAGTCACCTGCCCTGCCTTATTTCCCAAGAGTAGGTCAATTTTTGTACCTTCTTGAATCAGAAAATTTTCTTGTACACAGTTAACAAATTCCTTTCCATCTTAACACTATTGCAGTCCCAGTCTATGTTTGGAAATTTAAAATCCCCTACCATAAACACAGTATTATTCTATTAGATAACTGAGATCTCCTTACAAATTTGTTTCTCAATTTCCTGCTGACTCTGGGGAGGGGTCTATAGTACAATCCCAATAAGGTGATCATCCCTTTAATTCCTTTCCATCTTAACACTATGGCAGTCCCAGTCTATGTTTGGAAATTTAAAATCCCCTACCATAAACACAGTATTATTCTAGTAGATAACTGAGATCTCCTTACAAATTTGTTTCTCAATTTCCTGCTGACTCTGGGGAGGGGTCTATAGTACAATCCCAATAAGGTGATCATCCCTTTCTTATTTCTTAGCTCCACCCAAATAATGTCCCTGGATGTATTTCCAAGAATACCCTCCCTCAGCACAGCTGTAATACCATCCCTTATCAAAAATGCTACTCCCCCACCTCTCTTGCCTCCCTTTCTATCCTTCCTGTAGCATTTGTATCCTAGCATTAAGCTGCCAGTCCTGCCCATCTCTGAGCCATGTTTCTGTAATTGCTATGATATCCCAGTCACATGTTCCTAACCATGCCCTGAGTTCATCTGCCTTCCCTGTTAGGCCTCTTGCATTGAAATAAATGCAGTTTAATTTATCAGTTCTACCTTGTTCTCTGCTTTGTTCCTGTCTGCCCTGACTGCTTAATTGACTCCTTTTCCCAAATGTACCAGTCTCAGACAGATCTCTTTTCTCATTTTCTCATTGGGTCACACCCCCCACCCCACCTTACTAGTTTAAATCCTCCTGAGCAGCTCTTGCAAATCTCCCTGCCAATATATTAGTCCCCTTCCAATTCAAGTGCAATCCGTCCTTCTTGTACAGGTCACTTCTACCCTAGAAGAGATTCCAATGATCTAAACACGTGAACCATTCTCCTATACACCAGCTCCTCAGCCATGCATTCATCTGCTCTATTCTTGTATTCCTCCCCTCACAAGTTCATAGCACCAGGAGTAATGCAGATATTACTACCTTTGAGGACCTCCTTTTTAAATTCCTTCCTAACTTCCTATATTCTGCCTTCAGAATAACATTGTTTTCCTTCCTATGTCATTAGTTCCAATGTGTATAATGACCTTCTGCTGCTCCCACTCCCCTTTGAAAATATTCTGCACCCTCTCCGAAATATCCTGGCACCAGGGAGGCAACACACCATTCTGATTTCTCGCTGCCGGCTGCAGAAAGATCTGTCCATGCCTCTGTTGATGGAGCTAGTCATTTTGTGGACCCCTCCACCTCTTCAACTACAGGTTAAGTGGCTGTAAGGCAGGAAGGGGGATGAGGCCATTAGACTGGCTTCAATAGGCCCAAGAGGGAGTGGGCCTTCCAATGCCTGCACTGCCCCCTGCAGAATGGGGACAGATTGGATACAGCTGGGGAGAAGACTGCAGAAGGACCGCAGGCTGCAGTTTAGCCAACTCACTCTTCCCTTCAAACATGCCAGTGGAAGTGCAGAATATCCAGCTGTGTGTGTATATGTACGTGTGTGTGTCCGTGCGTGTATGTGTGTGTGCTTGTGTGTGTGTGTATATATGTGTGTGCACACGTGTGCAGGTGTGTGTGTGTATGTGTATGTCCATGCGTGTGTGTGTCTGTGTGTGTATGCGTGCATATGTGTATGTCTGTGTGTGTGTGTGTGTGTTTTCATCACCTAGCAACCAAACAGCCAAATTTCATATCTGGACAATTATACAATTAGCAGATCTGAAATGAGTACTGCTGAAGGACATTGGAATTGACACTGATTTTAACTGAGAGTGACTTTTGAATTTTAGAACTGCAGTGAGGTACTCGAGTCAACCAATGAGTCCTGCACCTGACGAGTCATGGGTATACTATAAATTCCAGCAATAACTCCATATTGCCGTTTGTTTAGTGCATGGCGTATATTACGTTGCAAAAGGGAGCTAAAGAATGTTGATGGTTAATGGAAGAATTGGACGGCGGTATCATTACTTCTGTAATTCTTGGGTCAGAACCTGTTAAGACTGGGAACAGTTCCACATTCCTGAGATCAGCCCTGAATGGACAAGCTCCAATTTTAACATTCTTGCTTTCTTTTTCCGAACTCCGTCCAAGATCTTTTCTCAATGTATCTTATGAAATGCTTCAGTCACCTTAAACAGCTTAATTCGTTCTCCCCTTAAATCTTCAAAACTCGCCTTTTCTAATTCTGTCCTGGGATGTGAGGGCCATGGGCAAGGCCATCATTTGTTGCACATCCATAATTATCCCGGAATAGGTGGCAGTGAGCTGTGCAAGCTCAGTCTATGTAATCACCGCGTCGGCCCCAGTGTCATTTTGCACTCTAAAAGACAACATATCCTCCTTGAGGTGTAATTTATAGAATCCATGGAGATAAGTAGCTCAGGAGGAGGCCATCAGGCCCATCATGTCTCTACTAGCCATAGAAGAGCTATCAAGTCTAATTCCATGTATCAGCTTTTGAACCACAGCCCTGTGGGTTGCAGCATTCCAAGTGCTGAGTTTTTCAAGGTGAGTTTTTCAAGGAGCTTTTTCAAGGAGCTTTTCAGACCCCACCATCGTCGGAGTATGTATGTGTGTGTGTGTGTGTGTGGGTATGTGTGTGTGTGTGGGTATGTGTGTGGGTATGTGTGTGTGTGTATATTATATATGTGCGCCAAATCTCTGGCTTCCTACACCGGCCCTACGATGCGAGGTCTCTCATCTGTATAACTCGGAAATACATCGCCATCCTTTTAGTGTTGCTGGATCAATGTCACTCCCTAATGACATTGTGGATTTATCCCAAGGACTGCCGAGGGTCACACCAGCTCGCTACCACCTTCACAACAGGCAATTTGGGATGGACATTAAATACTGGCCCAGCCAGTGATGCCTCATCCTGTGAACGAGTTAAATTGAAAAACTGGAGTTTGCGATGCCTACTGAACAGTGAGTGATTGAGAAAGGGTAAGCAATCAAGACAGAATGCCCCTTTGCTGACTGCTGCTGGGGTGACAGTAAAAGGGGTTTCACTTGTGAAAACAACCGCTCGCAAAATGGTTTCTTGCTGTCTTCAGCTTGCGAGGCTAATAAAAAACAAAAGGTGAATAGGTCAGTGTGGGAGGTGAGAGCGTTTGACATCTCTTGGGGGCAATGATGTGTTCTTGGAGGAGAATGAGTGTGAGGGAGAACCATGCACTGTAATTAGACAGGCATGTTAATTTAATGGCGAGACTGCAGATTAATCACACTGCTGCTTCCAGTTACTGAGACAATGTCAGTTCACTGCTGATCAGTTACATATCAGCACACTCTGCCTTCTCCCTGCCTGTGGTTCGTGTTGATGTGGGCCCACTGGCTTTTTCCTTTTGTGTATGTACTCAGCTTAATACCCCTCCCCACCTTCCAACCACAAAATGACTAGCTCAATCAATAAAGGCACAGGCAGACGTTTCAGCAGTCGTATCAGACATACCTCGCTCACTACAAATCACACTCAGGCTCGAATATAAAAGCTCGGTTGACATTCCAGTGAGAACCGAGGGAGTGCTACACTGTCGGAGAAGCTAAATTTTCAGACGAGACGTTAAACCAAGGCATCATGTGACATTTCAGGTGGACATACTCAGTGCCAAAACACTATCTGGGAGTAGACCAGTGGAAATCTTCCCTAGTGGCCTAATCAGTATTTATCTCCCAGGAGCAGTAGTAAAGTTGCCTTGGTATTTGTGATTTGGAGATGCTGGTGTTGGACTGGGGTGAACAGTCCAATAGCTTTATTTGGAAGCACTAGCTTTCGGAGCAACGCTCCTTCATCAGGTGGTCGTAGTTCTTGCTGTATCATATTTCATTGAATAACGTGGAATCTACAGCACAGGGGCAGGCTATTCGGCCCAACCAGTCTATTCTAGTATTTATGTTCCATTCAAGCCTCCTCCTCCCTTTATAATCTGACTCCATTATAACCTTCCATTCCCTTGTCCCCCTTTATCTGTGCAGAGATTATTCAATATTGCTTTAAAAGATACAATGCCTTAAAACTTTCCACCTCACTGTTACCAGGACAATTGGCAAGAAAACAAGCCACAGAGGGAAGCTACAATTCTGGTTTGAGAAGGAACACTGATTGGATGTCATGCAGACAGTGATTGCCACGGAGATTGCACCAGTTAGCAGATGACTGGCAGTTAACTGTCAAAACTATTCACCTCAATCATTCCCTGTGCTGGTGAGTTCCAAAGTCTCACCGCTCGCTAGATAACAAAGTGTGTTCTGAGTTCTCTGTGATTTCTTATTGTCTACTTACTTTCATGACCTCTAGTTGTGATCTTCCCAACATGACGGGCTCTTATCTGTACTCATTCCATAGAAAGCTTTCAGAGTAATAAAGACGTCAATTAGGTCAATCCTCAGCCTTTTCTTGGTCCTAAACAACCCAAACCTTTAAATCATTTGTGACCAGATTCATAGTTTTAGTATCATCCTCCAAAATCTGTTTTTTTTTTTCCCTTTCCAGTGCCTCTTTGTACATCTTGTAATGTGAAGAACAGAACCATACATAACACTCTAACTGTGGTCTAACAAATGCGCAATAGAAGTTTACAACAATCTCTTGACTGTCCTTGGAACTTTACAATTCAGGAGTTCCGTGTCGGTGGTGGTGGAAGTGAATATGCTTCCCCCTGCATACTGTCAAGCTGCTTGGGTGTTGTTGGAGCTGCACCCATCCAGACAACTGAGGGGTATTTCATCACTCTCCTGATTTGGACCTTGTAGATATTGGACAGGCTGTTGGGAGATGGAGAGGTGAATATCAGTTTAACCTCCCTTCAGCTTCAATCGCACTGATTCCACCCGCACTCGAATGTTGTAATCCCCACACCTCTGGCTATCCCCATCCCTGAATCCTTCTGACCCTTCAGTCCACATTGCCCTGCACTCTCCCACTTACTGATACTCAAGCCCTGTCTCTTGATACTCAAGCTCTTGATCTGGTCGCCGTAGTATTACTGTGGCTGATCGAGTTTAGTTTCCAGTCAATGGTAACCGCCAGGCTTTTGGTAACAGGGATTTAATGATGATATGCAAATGCCAGTACTTTTTTTCCCTCCCAATGGAACAATGTGCAGACCCACTGCAATATAGATGTGAATCAGTACTCATTTACCTCTCCATAGATGAGCACCAACTTTAAATAGAGGCAAACCAATCAGATGGAGAGGAAACAAGGGGCAAGTGTGAAGGGAGAGACAGGGCTTGAGTATCAGTAAGTGGGAGAGTGCAGGGCAATGTGGACTGAAGGGTCAGGAGGATTCAGGGATGGGGATAGCCAGAGGTGTGGGGATTACAACGTTCGAGTGCGGGTGGAATCAGTGCGATTGAAGCTGAAGGGAGGTTAAACTGATATTAAATTAAAGTAACGTGCATAAAATAATATAATCCATTGTGACTTGTACTTAAATTGACTTCAATAAACAGTCTGGGAATACACGAATGAAGACATTTCTAAAAACATGAGTTTTGAGCAAGGTGCTCTGAGCAGAGTCCTGCACCTTGTCCTTTTCAATCTGTTTCCTCCCCCTCATTGTGATTGTCTGTCACAACCCTCCAGGCAATGGAATTCTACTGGGGCTGGGAGCAGAAAAGATGGACAATTTGCTAATTCTTGTTTCCTGCTACTGATGGCAATTGTATTCCGAGCTGACCTCTGCTCTCATTTCCGAATTGATGCCAGATGAGAAAGGGATTGACTGTGGAGATAAATTCAATGGAGACGATTGAGGAGCAGGAACAATGTGACTGCCTGTCTGTTGTTGTCCCTGGCCGCGCACAGCGTTTGTGACACGCAGCTCATTAATTGTGATGGGTTCCAGTTGACTGAGCTGTGAGCAAGGTGTTTCAGCAATGACGACTCAGGGAGAATGTTGACTGAGGTCCTGTGCTGTCTCATTTCTGTGGCAGCTCTCCCTGAAACAGACACACTGCCAAGCCAGTCTCATCTGTGTTGCTTAAACCGCCCAGCCAACATAGCCACCCACATCTTCAGTATTGGACACACAAGGTAAAGGCTACTAGATCAATGCAAGAGTCCTGTCGCAGAGGGCGTGGGGTGGGGGAAAAGATCAAGGAAAGGGCTGAAACAACAATAAAGAAAGGGGTGTGTATGCTTTACAGCCAATCAACCACTTCTGAAGTATTGTCACTGTCACAATTCTCACTGAGTCTGAGACCCTGAGTCAGTACTGGCCACCCAGACCCAACACCACACCATCCACCCCAAACCTGCACATTTTTGCATAGCAGGCTCCCATAAATAACATGTGACAAGCCTAAATAATCAGTTTTTTTAAGAATTAGAATCCCTACAGTGTGGAAACAGGCCCCTTGGCCCAACAAGTCCACACCGACCCTCCAAAGAGTAACCCACCCAGACCCATTCCTCTACCCTATTAGTTACCTCTGACTAACCTGCACATCCTTGAACACTATAAGCAATTTAGCCACGGCCAATCCACCCTAACCTGCACGTTTTTGGATTGTGGCAGGAAGCCAGAGTACCGGGAGGAAGCCCACGCAAAAACGGGGAGAATGTGCAAACTCCACACAGACAGTCGCCTGAGGCTGGAATCGACCCTGGGCCCCTGGTGCTATGAGGCAGCAGTGCGAACCACTGAGCCACCACGCCGCCCTACTGGTCATGCTGTCTGAGGGACCAACGTTGACCAGGACACTTCCCTGCTCCTCTTTGAAGCTGCATCAATAAAATCTTTGTATCCACCAGAGAGTGCATAGGGAGCCTTCATTTAATGCCATACCTGAATGGTGGTACATGTGACAGTGCAGCAGACCCTCAGTACTGCATTGACTGTCAGCTGAGATTTTTTTTAAAAAATCTTTAATGGCAGTGGGAGTTGCTCGCAAGGCCGGGAGCTGTGGCCCATCCTAAATGACCCAGGAACTGGAGTCGTTTCACAGGGCAGTTCTGAGTCAGCCAGATTGGTGTGGATTTGAAGTCCTGTGTAGGTCAGACAAGGAGGACAGACTTCCTGCCTCGAAAGGAACGTCAGTCAATCAGATTGTTACAACAATCAATGATACTTTCACGGTCACCATGGTGGAGATTTATTTTCAAATCATATAATTATAGAATCCTTACAGTGCAGGAAGAGACTGACTGGGCTTGAGTCTGAGTCTGAGACCCTGAGTCAGTACTGGCCACCCAGACCCAACACCACACCATCCCCCCCAAATCCTGTACATTTTGATTGTTTACCATGGTTATTCCACCTAACCAGCACATTCTTGGACAAAATGGGACAATTTGCCATAGACAGTTTACCTGCACACCTTTGGACTGTGGGAAAAAACTGGAGCACCCAGAGGAAACCCGCACAGATACAGGAAAACTTAGCAAACTGCACACAGACGATCGCCCAAGGCTGGAATCGATGGCGCTGTGAGGCAGCAGTGCTAACCATGATGTTACAATGCACCTTTGAAGCAAATGGGACACGAACCAGGTCTCTTCGCTCAGAGGTGGCTTTGTGGTATTGTGGGAAACATTTTAAAAATGCCTGATGTGAAAATTGGCCATACTCCTGGGTTATAGATCAGTAAGTTAAAAAGGGCAGTGGTGAAAGGTCAGAAACAGTGAACATGACACAGGCTGAATGCAGACAAAATCTCCAACCTTATAATGGCTCCTTGTATATTTTGAACTGCAGATTTTAACTGAAATAAAACATCCGTACACAGAAACAAAGTTATGGAACACTGTAACAGATGACAACCATTTCATGATAATCTGTCACTTCTCAGCATGTTTTAAAGGTATATAAATGTTATTCTTTCTTGTTACTTGTAAAGGTGCAAAAAACATGGAGAGCCTACGAAACTTTTGTCTCTCTCCTCTCTTATGTTTTTTAGCCAAAAATCTGCATGCATTTTTTTAAAATAAAGGCTGAACATTTTTCAGTTCAAGGTTGTTTCTGAATCTTTGTCTAACGTGTTGATTTAGCTCTCACAGATCCCTGCTAATTAAAATCTGATTCAACAATGGCACAGTGGCTCAGTGGTTAGCACTGCTGCCTCACAGCACCAGGGACCTGGGTTCAATTCCAGCCTCGGGTGACTGTCTGTGTGTTTCTCCCCATGTCTGTGTGGGTTTCTTCCTGCAGTCACAAAGATGTGCAGGTTGGGTGAGTTGGCCATGCTAAATTGCCCATAGTGTCTATAGGTTAGATGCATTTGTGAGGGGTAAATATAGGGGAATGGGTCTGGGTAGGGTACAGTTTGGAGCGTTGGCGTAGACTTGTTGGGCCCAAGGGCCTGTTTCCACACTGTAGGAAGTTTAATCCTAAAACGGTCTGGTTAGCTCAGATGGCTGCTTTGCAGTGCATAGTAAGGCCAGTAGCTCAGCTTCCATTCCTGCATTTGTGAGGGGTAAATATAGGGGAATGGGTCTGGGTAGGGTACAGTTTGGAGCGTTGGCGTGGACTTGTTGGGCCCAAGGGCCTGTTTCCACACTGTAGGAAGTTTAATCCTAAAATGGTCTGGTTAGCTCAGATGGCTGCTTTGCAGTGCATAGTAAGGCCAGTAGCTCAGCTTCCATTCCGGCACTGGTTAAGTTTTCCACGAAGGACTCTGTTTCTCCAGCTCTCCCCTTGCCTGAGGCATGAATCACCTGCAGCACCCTCCATTTTGCTTTGAACTCTGTGGAGTTGAGGCTTGTGTACCCTTTCTGACTCAGGTGCAGGCAGGCAAAAATCTGACCTCAGCGAGCACTCAATCCTTTGATGTCAGGCTATCGAGTATTTCGTGATAAGGGAAATGACGTATCAAGTTGCCAGGCCTCCAGGATTCTATAATGAAAGATTAATCTTGACAATGTTACTATGAGAAACCCAGGAGAAAAGGAAATCAGGGGGCAATAAAAATGGGTCGTTTTTTTCATTTTCGTTTTCACTTTCAATAAAGAAATCGTGCTGCTTGACAGTCTGGAGCAGTTGGAGGCAAGAATTAATGGGATGAGAACTGTCAGGAATTCATCCAACTGATGTTGGCAGTCCTGATGATGTAAAAACACTTTTTAGGTGGTATTGTACAGGAATCTGGCAGAGGGCTAGCATGGCTGTGATTGTTTCCTGGCAAATGTGCATCGTGTGTCTCCCTCAGCACTGTGACCGGTTGCCGAGAGATTAGCTAAGCTACGTAAAGCCTGCATTTCATTCCAGCCATCATCAGGCTGAGGACTCGGATGAGCCAGAGCCAGAGTTTCGAAGGCGTTCCATTAGCACTGCTCAATTATCAGTGAGTCATTGCTCTATCTTTCACTGTCGCCCACCCAACATCACATCATCTCTAAACTCCCTCATTTCTTGTCAGTTTTCAGGCTGAGATGTTGTTTATGCATGGCCTGTTCCAACCATCCTACTCCCCAGCTCGCTTTACTCCAATGCCTTCTCAGCTAAAGTTTCCCCCTCTGTTTTTCTCCCCAGAGAGAGCTGGTGTTTCTGGGTAATTAGCCCACAGTCCTTTTCTCACCCAAGTGGCTGCATTCATGTGTGAGCTTTGGAAGGGGGCACAGTGCAGGGGCTCATGGGGAAGAGGGTTCAGTGAATGGGGGATGGAGGAAGGGGGGGGTTGAGGAATTGGATAGGAGGTAGTGAATGGCAGAATGGCCACAAACATGAAGCAAGCCCCACCTAAATTTAATTGAAACACGTTTCATCGCCCCCTTTGCGAAGCCAATGTTCTCAACGACGTCAAATGTTGGTCAAAGGCCAATTGCACCAAGCCATTGGTGCGGATGAATCAAACACCACGTCCCAGTGAGGCAAGTGTCACTGGCTCGAAGGTAAAAGGAGGTGGGAACATCAAGGATTCATTGGGTAGATTCGCAACCACCCGGTCCTTTTTTTGGTATCACTGACCGTACCTGGGGAAGGACACCTGTACAAACCTTTCAGCTGATGATGGATTCGATGTTGATGACCAGCGGCTAGAATTTATTACATAGAAGTTAGTAACGAGTTATATTGCAATCAGAGATTCATGACAGGTTCCTCTGTGGTGACCAGCCTCAATTTAAGATGAGGTCCATATACTGCATCGGTTACATCCTATCAGCAGTCACTGATGCATCATTGCACGCTCTCTGGCGAACACAAACAGGACTCACTGGGCACCGAGAACTGGCGACCTGCTTCCGAGCTTATCTTGAGATGTCAATTAACCCTTTCAGGTACTCACTGCTGTGTACAGGAGAGATTTGAAGAAGTTGGTGGGGTGCAAGAGAGTAAAAGTATTTGATAGTTCGGGAAGGAAAGGCTGAGGTAGAAGATCAGTTGTGATCCTAATGAATGATGGAGCAGGTCCAAAGCATCTTTGGCTGAACTCTTGCTCCTAAGTCACATGGTCCAAAGTCCTTCATCCCATCCAGCCCACTTTGTCCTCCTGGTACGTTTTAATAATTCCAAATCCCAATTCTTAACTAGAAGCTGCCTGGTTTCTCTCTTGAAACCCACTCACGTGTCCTGATCAATCACCCTGCTGGATCTAAATATTGATTAGTAAGTGTGGTCTCACTCCCCATGACTAACAGAGTGATTTTACTTGTCAATAATGAAGAACTATGTCATAAACCCAGGGATTAAACCAAAAAAGTTTGTTATTTTATCAGGTGGAATGGAGGAGAGATTGAGTCCTTAATGACAGAATCTTTGGCAAACTCCAGTCTCTGGAAGGTTCTGTTCAGCCATTGCTGTAATGGTATATAGCACCTTGCAATTTTGAAATGAGCACGTAACTGAGATAATGGAGGTGACGGCCGAATGGTATTATTGTTGGACTGCTAATCCAAACATCCAGGAAATGGTCTAGGCACTTGGTTCAAATCCTGCCATGCCAGTTGGTGAAATTTAAATTCAATAATAAAATTTGGAATTAAGAGACTAGTGATGCCCATTGTCTGGGAACCATCTGGTTCGCCAATGTCCTTGAGGGAAGGAAACTGCCATCCTTATCTGGTCTGGTCTCCATGTGACTCCAGACCCACAGCAATGTGGTTGACTCTTTACTGCAGTTAGGGATGGACAGTAAATGGCCTGTGACAGAATAAAACTGAAAGCTGATTTTACACATTCCCCTCTGTGCTCAATATTCTTGGGGAATGCATGAGGAGCTCAGTAGGTTGGGAGCAGTTGGTGCTCCTGCCCTTGGCATTCATTCTGTTCGCTGTTTTACTTTCTTTCTCAAAAACGGAGCTGGCACCCATCGACATGGGGTTGAGCAACTCCACCCTCTGCCAGGGGATATCATGTTCCTGGGTGGGGGCTGACTGGAGATGGATCTGACGGGGATGGTGGGGTCAGGTGGCATTGCAGCTGCAACTATTGAACAATACCCAGGCATGGAACATTCATGGCACACAAATGCCAGGCAATGATCGTTTCCAACAAGAGGGACTCTAATCATTGCCCTGTGACATTCAATGGTATCACCATCGCTGAACCTCTCGCTATCAAGATCTCTGGGGGTTACCATTGACCAGAAATTGAAATGAACCAAACACAATGACTACAAGAGCAGGTCAGAGGCTAGGAATATTGCAGTGAGTAACTCACTTCCTTACTCCCCAAGAATTCGGGAGTGCGATGGAATGCTCCCCACTTGCCTGGATAGGGACAACTTCAACATGGATATGGTGGCTCAGTGATTAGCACTGCTGCCTTACAGCACCAGGGACTTGGTTCGATTCCAGCCTCACGTGGCTGTGTGGGTTTCCTCCCACAGTCCAAAGATGTGCCAGTTACGATGAATTGGCTATGCTAAATGCCCCATAGTGTTCAGGGATGTGTAGGTTAGGTGCATTAGTTAGGGGTAAATGTAGAGTGACAGGGTAGAGGAATGGGTCTGGGTGGGATACTCCTTGGAGGGTTGGTGTGGACTTGTTGGGTCTAATGGTCTGTTTCACACTGTAGGGATTCTATGATTCAACAACACTCAAGACACCATCCAGGACAAAGCAGCCCATTTGATTAGGACCACATCGAGAAGCATCCACTCCCTTAAAAGTGAGTGTCAATGAGCAGGGTCTTGCTGCTGATTAGTACAGTTAATGACCGCTTTCTTCCTTGAGTTTGCTGATGATGAAGAGTAGACTGAAGAGGGGTTATTGACCAGATTTGATTTGTCCTGCATTTTTTTGTGGACAGGACATATGCAGGCAATTGTCCACATTGGGGAGGTCCAATACCAGGGGATATGGTCTCTGAATAGACAGCAGGCCATTCAGTACTGAGATGAGGAGGAATTTCTTCACTTAAAGAGTAGTGAATCTTTGGAATTCTCTGTCCCAGAGGGCTGTAGAGGTTCCATCACTGAGTGTGTTCACTGGGTCTCCGGCAGGTGGTGAGGGAACCAACAAGAGGCCAAAATATACTCAGCCACATCTACCTCAATCAGCCTGCCGCGAATGCAACTGTCCATGGGGCAGTATCAGGAAGAGTGACCAAGGCAGAATCATTGGGAGGAAAGAGTCCCATTTTCCCAATGAGGAAACTCTACATTGTGTTGTGTCAGACTGTGTACTCAAAACTGGTCATCCTTGAGGCACTCGAGATTATCAGCAGGAGAACTGTACACGACCTCAATCTGCAACTTCATGGCCTGGCATATTACCCGCTCTACCAGTGCCGTCACGCAAGGGATCAATCCTGGTTCTGAAGCATCAGGGAAACCCAAGAATGAGGTGTCACCCTGGTGAAGCTACAAAGTAGGATTAGGTACATATTACATAGTGGAAACGGCATGCTGTAGATAGAGCTAAGTGATCTCACAACCAATGGATCATACCTAATCTCTGTAGACCTGCTACATCCGGCCATGAATGGAGCAGCTGACTGGAGGAGCAGATTCCACAAAGATTCCCATCCTCAGTGATGGAAGAGCCCAGCACATCCGTGCAAATGATGAGGCTGAAGCACTCGCAACAATCTTCAGCCACAAATGCCAAGTGGATGAACCATCCCGGCCTCCTCCAATGCTCCCCAGCATCACCAGTCTTCAGCTAATTTGATATACTTCATCTGATAGAACATAGAACAGCCCATCGTGTTGTACCGAACCTGACGCCAAACTAAACCAACCCCTTCTGCCTGTCCTTGGTCCATATCCTCCAATCTTCACATATTCATGTGCTTATCTAAAAGTCTCTTAACGTCCCTATCACACCTGCCTCCACCATCACCTCTGGCAGTGCATTCCAGACTCCTACCACCCATTGTGTAAAAAAAACCTTGCCCCTCACATCTCCTTTGAACTTACCCCTCTCACCTTAAATGCATGCTCCTTAGTATTACTCTGGGAAAAAGTTCCTGACCATCAACCCTATCCATGCATCTCCTAATTGTATAGACTTCGATCAAATCTCCCCTCAGACTCTGCCACTCCAGAGAAACCAACCAGAGTTTTTCTAGCCTCTCCTTATAGCTCATACCCTCTAATCCAGGCAGCATCCTGGTAAACCTCTTCCATACCCTCGCCAAAGCCTTCACATCCTTCCTGTAATGTGGCAACCAGAAGTGAACGCAGTACTATAAGTGTGGCCTAACCAAAGTCTTAAAAAGTTGCAACATGTCATCCTGACTCTTGTACTCAATTCCCCGACCAATAACGGCAGGCATGCCATATGCCTTCTTTACCACCCTCTCTACTTGCATGGCCACCTTCAGGGACTTGAACCACAAGATCCCCCTGTGCATCAATACTGTTCAGGATCCTGCCATTAACCGTAAACATTTCCTTAGCATTTGATCTCCCAAAGTGCAGACTTCACACTTACCTGGATGAAACTCCATCTGCCAGTTCTCCGCCCATATCTGTAACTGATTTGTATCCCGCTATATCTTTTGACAACCTTCTACACTATGTATTATCTGCAAACTTACAACTGTTCCACCTACATTTTTATCCAAGTCAGTTATATATATCATAAACAGCAGAGATCCCTGTACAGATCCCTGCAGAACACCATTAGTCATGGACCTCCAGCTTGAAAAACACTCTTCCACCTCTCCCCTCTGCCTTCTATGGACAAGCCAATCCTGAATCCATGCAGCCAAGTCATGGTGGATCCCATGCATCTTAATCTTCTGGATGCGACTACCATGTCAGACCTTGCTGAAAGCCTTACTAAAATCCATGTAGACAACCACCCACTGCTTTACCCTCATTGATCACCTTCGTCACCATCTCAAATAATTCAATCAAATTGGTAAAATATGACCTGCCCTGCACAAAGCCATACTGACTGTCCCTAATTAGCCCATGCTTTTCCAAACCTGCGTAAATCCTATCCCTGAGAATTCTCTCCAATAGCTTCCCAACCACTGATGTGAGACTCACTGGTCTATAGTTTCCTGGATTATTCTTATTTCCCTTCTTGAACAGAGGAAGAACATTACCTACTTGCCAGTCCTCCAGGACCTCTCCAGTGGCGAGTGAGGATACACAGATCTTGGTCAAGGCCCCAGCAGTCTCCTCTCTTATCTCTTTCCATAACCTGGGGTAGATACCATCGGGCCCTGTGGACTTAGCCACTTTAATGCTCTTCAAGAGATCCAACATCACTACTTTCTCAATTTCAAACTGCCCAGCATATTAGCATGCTCCACACAAATCTCACTATCCTCCATATTCTTCTCCTGGGTAAATACCATCGCAAAGTATTCATTTAGGATCTCACTCACATTAGGAGAAAGTGAGGACTGCAGATGCTGGAGTACCAGAGTTGATAATTGTGGTGCTGGAAAAACACACCAGGCCAGGCAGCATCCGAGGATTCCTGAAGAAGGGCTTATGCCCGAAACGTCGATTCTCCTGCTCCTCTCACTCACATTGTCTGCTTCCAAGTGCAAATTCCTTCCTTTATCCTTCAGTGGTCCTACCATCTCCCTTGTTATCTTCTTGTTTTTAATATACTAATGGAATGCCTTGGGATCCTCTTTAACATTACTTGCCAAGTTCATTTCATGGCCCCTTCTTGCTCACCATTTCCCTGCCTGAGTATTTTCCTGTTTTATATTCTTCACAGGCCCTGTCTGATTTTAGCTTCCTCGACCTTACATGTGCTAATACCAGAGCTGAAAATGTGTTGCTGGAAAAGCGCAGCAGATCAGGCAGCATCCAGGGAACAGGAGAATCGACGTTTCTTCAGGAATGTTCTAATACCAACAAATGGGTCAGAGGCACTGGTTATTGCAAAGGATAAGGGCCTGACTGTAATCGGGCAATATTACTGATGTCTCGTTCTCCAGAACTGGACTTGATTCTAGTCAAGCCATTCCAAAACAGCCGCATGACAAATTGCCCAGGTATGTCCTGCCCACAAAAGGCAGAGAGAAAACAAATTGCCTCTTCTCTACCCTAAAAGGGCAAACCCTTTAAAAGAACTCCCATGGAATATATATGGAAAGTAATATAGTATCATCTAAGACAAGCCAGGGTGGGGTGGGTGTATGCAGTGAGGGATTTTGAATGCCCGAGTGTAGAGTAATAATATAATCCCAGGGCCTCTCCCTCAGACACTGTAGCTCCTCACCAGGTCATGCAATAGTTACTGAACCACCACCACCAGAGCTCATCACTCCTTTCCCCAATGTCCAGCTGGGGTAGCAGCTTTCCATCAAAATGATGGCTTCATCTCAGGGAGGCATCAGGCTGGACGAGGGATAAATTTGTTAGCTCGCTGAGCATGGCCAAAACTGCAAATGTACTAAGCAGCTAGCACACAGCATGAAGATCACATAACAAATAGTACATTGCGCATGGAGCAGGTCGAGGAAGAAATTGGCTTTTGTTTTCAGTTTAATATTGATGCAATTGCCATCCTAATACGAGAACTGCTACTCTATTAATAGGAGGAAACACGTGGGGCTTTGTTTCAGGTGCCATATGTTTATGCTGATTAAGCTACTGTGTTGTATTCATTGCTGTGCTCTACCTGACAAATATTTCAACTATGGAAGAATTGCAAAATGGGTGTACAGAACTAACACAAGCTGGGTGACACAGTAGCTCAGTGGCTAGCACTACTGCCTCACAGCATAAGGGACCCGGGTTCGATTCCAGCCTCGGGCGACTGTCACTGTGGAGTTTACACAATCTCCCCGTGTCAGCATGGGTTTCCTTCAAAGATGTGCAGGTTGGGTGGATTGGCCATGCTAAATTGCCCGTAGTGTGCAGGCCCGTAGCCGTGGTAATCCGTCAGGGGTAAATAATAGGTCTGGGTGGGTGTGGACTTGTTGGGCCGAAGGGCCTGTTTCCATACTGTAGGGAATCTAATCTAATTACAGTGGTAGGTCTAGGTGGGATGGTCATGAGAATGTCAATGTTACATCCCTGGATTCCATCCCTCCACCATTCTTTCGAACTCTAGTTAATACAGACCCTAACTAAAGGAAGGTTGTTGGATGAATCAGTGTATGGGAACAGCGTTCCAGAATTATCACTTGAGGTGCTTTTCAAAGAGAGAATGATCAGACCAAGGAATCTTCACTGCAAGGTGCTGTTAATGATCTTCACCTCAACTCCTCAATTTAAAAACATTTGTGTCAAACTAAACAGAACTTCATTTGGCAGGGTGTGGGGGAGATGTTGGTTAGCTGAGTTGGCTGGACAGCTGGTTTGTGACACAGCGTAACACCAACAGATGGGGGTTCAATTCCAGCACCAGCTGGGATTACAATGATAGCCCTGTCTTCTCAGCCTCACTCAGCCCGAGCTGTGCTCACCACCCTCAGGTTAAACTCACCACCAGTTATCTCTCTGTAATGAGAGAGTAGTCCTACGGGAATATGTTTACCTTAGCTTTTACTTCACATTTATGCAGAATAATCAATCTCAGAAAATCGGTCAAGGAGCTTCTCAGGAACATAGCCAGAAAATTGACACTGAGCCAAGAAGGAGACAAGACTGGTGACTAATGCTTGGTTGAAGTAGCAGTTTTTAGCGAATGTCTAACAGAAAAGAGAAGAGGTCAGTGCAAAGGGGTTTGGAGAGGGAAACATGGCAGACCCATCACAGGCAAACCCATCACAGGCAGACCCATCACAGACAACCCCATCACAGTCAGACCCATCACAGGCAGACCCATTACAGGCAAACCCATCACAGGCAGACCCATCACAGGCAAACCCATCACAGGCAGATCCATCACAGGCAGACCCATCACAGGCAAACCAATCACAGGCAAACCCATCACAGGCAGACCCATCACAGGCAGACCCATCACAGGCAAACCCATCACAGGCAGACCCATCACAGACAAACCCATCACGGGCGAACCCATTACAGGCAGACCCATCACAGACAAACCCATCACGGGCGAACCCATTACAGGCAGACCCATCACAGGCAGACCCATCACAGGCAGACCCATCACAGACAAACCCATCACAGGCAAATCCATCAAAGACAAACCCATCACAAGCAGACCCATCACAGGCAGACCCAAGGCAGACAGACCCAACACAGGCAGACCCAACACAGGCAGACCCATCACAGGCAGACCCATCACAGGCAAACTCATCACGGGAAGGCCTATCACAGGCAAACCCATCACAGGCAGACCCATCACAGGCAAACCCATCACAGGCAAACTCATCATAGGAAGGCCTATCACAGGCAAACTCATCACAGGCAGACCCATCACAGGCCGACCCATCATAGGCAAACCCATCACAGGCTGACCCATCACGGGCAGACCCATCACAGGCAGACCCATCACAGGCAAACTCATCACAGGCAGACTACTAGATTGATAAAACTGAAGCATGATATTCTCACTGGTCTCTCCACACAGAAACAATGCATTTCCTTTTGAAGGCTGGTGTTTGGGTGGGGGGAGGTTTGAGATGTAGAGTAATTACAGCCTATGGAAATATGTGAGTTAAGTTCTTGATGCTGTGGGAGTGCAGCTTGCCATTGAAAATTGAGAGTCTTTAATACTAAACATGGGAATTAGCATGTTGGCTGTTACATAAACTGTCTCCCTGCCATCATGGAAAGTGCACCAACTCTCAAACCATTTGCTATTGTCAAGATTCTTCTTTTCTTTAGTTCTTTTCCAGAAGTTTCTTAATACACTGCATTTTTAATAAGTTTCACTTATGAAAGCAGAAAATATCAGCACTGAGGGATAAACAATAGCCAGTTCCACAATGAGGAATTTGGTTACAAAATATCAGGCTGTGTAATGTGGCATGGCACTCCCAGAATATGCCAAATGGCTGAAGGAGAATATTTCAGACCCAAGAAGCATGAGAGCCACTGAATCAGGAAAGAGGCCATTCGGTCCCTTGAGCCTGGTTTGCCATTTGATTAAATCGCAATTGATTTGAATGTAAATGCCTTTACCCTTCCTGGCTCCACAAACAGTAATGACCTTACCCACGGGCAGCATGATTTCTCGGTGGTTAGCATCAATGTCTCAAAGTACCAGAGACCTGGGTTCAATTTGAGTCTCTGTGGAGCTCTCCCCGTGTCTGTATGAGTTTCCACCCTCTGCTCCGGTTTCCTCCAACAGTCCAAATATGCGCAAGTAAGCTGGATTTGGTCATGCTAAACTGTTTGTAGTGTGCAGGTTAGGTGGGTCAGCCATGCAGGGTTATGATGATAGGGTAGGGGGAGTGGGTGGGGATGCTCTAATACAAATCCCATGTATTTCAGAATTCACAGATTCAAATCTCGGATTTGAAACACTTTTAGCCTCAATAATTTTCTGATGAATCTGCATTGTCATCTCTGAGGGCATTACACCTTCATGAACTGCTCTGCACATAACTGAGTATAGTGATCTATATGGGGTCTGACTATTGGGGCCGACAGCTATAGCTAATCAAGCCCTTTGTCATCCATCCCCTCAGGCTAAAGAACAACACTCAATGAGCTTTTTGATAGTCTAGTGAACCTGTTTGGTTAAAATCAACAAGGTAAAAACAATGACTGCAAGATGCTGGAAACCAGATTCTGGATTAGTGGTGCTGGAAGAGCACAGCAGTTCAGGCAGCATCCGAGGAGCAGCAAAATCGATGTTTCGGGCAAAAGCCCTTCATCAGGAATAAAGGCAGTGAGCCTGAATCTCTCCATGCTTCAGGCTCTCTGCCTTTATTCCTGATGAAGGGCTTTTGCCTGAAACGTTGATTTCGCTGCTCCTCGGATGCTGCCTGAACTGCTGTGCTCTTCCAGCACCACTAATCCAGAATGTGAACCTGTTTGCTGACTCTTAACAAAATTACAATGTCGGGATCTCAAAGTGATATCAGTCCACTTTAATGGAATGAAATAGATAATAAACCATAATGAGGTGCTTATTGTTGTACTGAGCAGGTAGTTCAATCAACTTTTGTAGAAATCGCCCAGATTCCATCTCACTAGCACTCACCCCTCTAAGGGCTCTCACCAACTTTTACCAATGCACCATAGAAAGGGTTTTATGTGGACGGCTTGCCACTGCACCTGCTGTGTCCATAAACGCTCCAGAAACTTGTAAACACAGCCTAGACTATCAGGCAAACCAACCTTCCATCCACTGACTCCATTTACACTGCTCGATGCCTCGGAAAGGCAGCCAACATCATCAAAGCCCCCTCCCACCCCGGTTAGAATCTCTTCCAACTTCTTCCATAGGCAGAGGGTAGAAAAGATTAAACGCACGTACCAACAGGTTTGAGAACAGCTTCTTCCCCGCTGTTATTAGATTTTCTGAATGGACCTCTCAAATTTCAAATCTAACATTGATCTTGCTTTTTGTACACCCTCTTTGCAGCTGCAACTTAGTATTCCTCAGTCTGTTCAATCACCCCACATACGGTATGATCTACCTGTACTGCATACAAGACGAAACTTTTCACAGTACTCAATCAAAAATCAAATCAAATCAAACTTCCCAGCCTTTCAACAGCTGATGGTGCATCCTCTTGAACAGGCTGGTGATCAAATTGCAGTGTGGGATTCAGTATTTAATCCAGTAACACTGAGGCAACAGTCATTGTAAGGTAGCCGCTGTGGTTTTCATCCCTGAGTCAGAAAGTTGTGGGGTCAAGAGATTCTGCATATAATTCAGCCGACCCCTGCCCTGTTCCACTTCAGAATAGTGTTGAGGGATTATTTTGTGTTCACCAGCGAGGACAGGTGGCAGTTTGTGGTTGTAACATCCCATTCCAAGGGATGGGTGCAGCACTCCCTCTATATTGGACTAGGAGTCCAAGCTTAGATCCTTTGCCTGTGTCTCCTGCATGGGGATTGAACTGATCTGAGTCAGAGGCGAGAGTGTTACCCACCGGCTCATCGCTGACACGATTGGGAGGCTTCAAAAGCAAAACAGCAAATACGCCACGAGATTCTGATTAATCGTTGCTGATTTTGCAAAGTTCTGTTCTTTGGATCAAATATATATTTTGAATAATGACGAGACGGTGAGGAAGATGTCGCAGATGGTTGCTGATGCTGAAATGATTGGGCTTGTTATTAGATCTGATCACGGTGGCAGTGCCTAGCAGAAAGGCACAATATTTGGCAGAGATGCTGATTATACCAGCCACCACAGATGGTATTACACAATACAAATAATACCTGTGAAAACACTTGGAAAGGGTAGTTTGATACAGCAAGGTCATGTAGGAGAATATGGTTCGAGGAACACTTTGATTTGTACATTTATGGGTTGGAATCAATGCAGCTGTAAACACTGAAAGGTGCTGGCCAATTCACCAGTGACACTCAAACATTGGCGATGAGAAATGACATTGCAAGTAAATTGTACCTGGACCATTGACAACTCACACTCTCGTAGATTTTAGATTAGATTACTTACAGTGTGGAAACAGGCCCTTCGGCCCAACAAGTCCACACTGACCCGCCGAAGCGCAACCCACCCAGACCCATTCCCCTACATTTACCCCTTCACCTAACACTACGGGCAATTTAGCATGGCCAATTCACCTAACCTGCATATTTTTGGACTGTGGGAGTAAACCGTAGCACCCGGAGGAAACCACGCAGACACAGGGAGAATGTGCAAACTCCACACAGACAGTCACCTGAGGCGGGAATTGAACCCGGGTCTCTGGTGCTGTGAGGCAGCAGTGCTAACCACTGTGCCACCGTGCCGCCCACAGCACTGTTTTAGTCCTTCCTTCATTTGGATCTAATATTTTCCTTTCAAATCTGTATTCTGTCCTCCTTTCTTGAAGGTGCTAATTCAGGTTGGAGGAGTGGGGGGGGTCTTGAGGGGCCCCCTGTGGTGCTTATGTAGTGTCCCTATTCCTGGACCAGGGGGTCCAGATTCAAATCAACTAGGCAAAAGTGAGGACTGCAGATGCTGGAAATCAGAGTCTAGATCAGAGGGTCCCTGCCTTCATTCCTTTTGCCCGAAACGTTGATTTTCCTGCTCCTCGGGTGCTGCCTGACCAGCTGTGCTTTTCCAGTGCCACTCTGATCTAGACCCGAGTTCAAATCATACCTGCTCCAGACGTGTGTAATAATATCTCTGAACAGGTTGATTAGAAAGATAGGTTAAAAGAAATATAGTGTTCTACTGGTTTGGCAACTATTGGGAACCTGATACGGATAAGGCACATAAATGACTGCTTCCTCCCCCCTCCCACCACGCACCCCCTCCCGCCACGCCCCCACCATTTCTAATGAGACAGGGACTCCAGGGATTTAACATTGACATTCTCATGAAGTTGTGAGGTTCCTGCTACAGGTACCTTCTCTGACATGGACAGTCTCTGCTCTTATTACCTCAACCCCAGCAAGGTAAAGATAAAGTCACTGGAGTCCCAGCAGACTATAGGGCTGCTCTCTCATTAGAGAGAGAGGCAACTTGTTGACGGGATTTAACCAGAGGGTCACTATTCTTCACAGTGAGGGTAAGGTTGAGAAGGAGATTCCTTCATCGTTACCCCAGCTGGTACGGGAATGGAACCCTTGAAGTTAGCATCACTCTGTCCAGCCAACTGAGCTAACTGACTATGAGGGGGACAGATATTCAGCAATAGTTATAGTGGTTCCCAGCCAGTTCCTGGTCCTGGTTTGGTTAGGTTGACAAGACCCAGGTGGGTCTGATGGGAGTTGGGCCCAGGCTATGGTAACAAAGCCCCTGAGTTTAAAATGATCTAGATCGCTCTCAGTAACTCAGTTGCAGGCCTAAGGCCCACACCGAATCCCCAGGCTGTACTGCAGGGGTCAAAATCAATCACGTCAATACTGGTGGGAATCAAATAACCGTGAAACTACAAAACAAAAACTCATCTGGTTCACTAATGCCACCCTTACTTGTTGTAGTGTCCTGTCTCTGGGTGGGGAGGTCTCAACTGTGTCTGAAGGTGTGCCGTAACATGTCCAAACAGATTGATTGATAAATATTTCAGAAATATCACCTGAAATCCAGACTTCCCATGGGGGAGAAAAATCAAAAGTACTTGAAAATGCACATAATTAGTGCGATCTTGTGAAGTACATAATACGAGCTGGACTGTTATGTCTCATTTGCCCATTTTCCTGCGTTTTGGGTAAATTTCCACCGGAAATAATTGTCAGCCAACAAGAGTAGCATTATCTTGCTGAGGCCGTGAGCTGGGGGTTATTATCATGGCCCCGGGCCTGCAGCCTTGTCTGGTGACTCCTGCAGTACAGCCTGGGGATTCAGTGTGGGCCTTAGGCCTGCAACTGAGTTACTGACTGAAATGTAGGCCCCTAGTCTGCTTTGTTACGTGAGCCTTAAGAGACAATCTAATCACCGCTCCTTGACATTCAATAGTGTGACTAGTGCTGAATCCCCTACTATCAACAATCTGAGGTTACCAGTGACCAGAAACTCTACTGGACATGCCACATTAAGACAGTGACCACAAAAGCAGGTCAGAGGCTAGGAATACTGTGGCAAGTAACTCACTTTCTGACTTCCCCAAGTCTGTCCACTATCTACAAGGCACAAGTCAGGAATGTTATTGAGTATCTGCCATTTGCCTGGATGGGAGCAGCCCCGATTATACACACAAAGCTTGACACCATCCAGGACAAAGCAGCCGGCTTTATTCACACCATTCCCTCCTCCACCACTGTTTACTAGCAGCAGTATGTACTATCTCCAGATAGTAAAGATGCACTGCAGAAATTCATCAAATATCCTACGACAGCACCCTCCAAGCCCATGATCACTACCATCTAGAAGGACAAAGCCGGCAGAGACGTGGGAACACCACCACCTGCGAACTCCCCTCAAGCCACTCACCACAGTCACTTTGAAACATATCGCCGTTCTTTTACTGTGGCTGGGTCAACATCCTGGAATTCCTTCCCCAACGGCATTGTGGGTCAACCCACAGCGGGTGGGCTGCAGCGATTCAAGAATGGTAGCTCACCACCACCTTCACATCCAGGGAATGGCAATAAATATTGGCCAGCCAGTGACACCCACACTCCACAAGTGAATGAAAAAGAAACAATGCAGGGATTTGAAAATAAGAATGAGAGTATTAAATGGGAGTCAATGAGCACAGAGTGAGTAGTGAGTAGGGCATGGTTGAAGCTCAGGAACAGCCTACAGAATTTTGCATGATTTTGACTTGATTTATTGTAGTCATGTGTACCTGAGCACAGTGAAAAGCTTTGGTGGTGAGCAGTACAGGCAGATCATTGTATGCAAGGACACAGAGATCATAGGGTGCTGAGACAGAATGAGGCATGTGGGTTACACTGAACAGGAAGTGCATGAAGCAAGATCAACATTAACATGATTTATTTGGACATTATTTGAAGTTAGAGAGTCCCTTCATCAGTCTAATAATGGCAGGGAAGAAGCTGTTCTTGAACCTGCTTTGTGGGTGGCACGGTGGCACAGTGGTTAGCACTGCTGCCTCACAGCACCAGAGACCCGGGTTCAATTCCCGACTCAGGCGACTGACTGTGTGGAGTTTGCACGTTCTCCCCGTGTCTGCGTGGGCTTCCTCCGGGTGCTCCGGTTTCCTCCCACAGTCCAAAGATGTGCAGGTCAGGTGAATTGGCCATGCTAAATTGCCCGTAGTGTTAGGTAAAAGGGGTAAATGTAGGGGAATGGGTGGGTTGCGCTTCAGCGGGTCAGTGTGGACTTGTTGGGCCGAAGGGCCTGTTTCCACACTGTAAGTAATCTAATCTAATCTAATCTAATCTAATCAAGCTTCTGTACCTTCTGCCTGATGGACAAGGTTGTAGGAGAGCATTACCGGGGTGGGAGGGGTCTTTTGATGAAGGGTTTTTACCGGAAACGTCGATTTTCCTGCTCCTCAGATGTTGCCCTGACCTGCTGTGCTTTTCCAGCGCCACTCTGGTTTCCAGCATCTGCAGTCCTCACCATGACAAGGCACAAGTCAGGAGTGTTATTGAGTATCTTGCCCTCTTCCATGACGTTGGCAGCCTTTCTGCAGCAGCGAGCCGTGTAAATGGAGTCTACGTTGGCAGCCTTTCCACAACAGTGGGCCATGTATACGGAGTCTATGGATGAATGTGGGAGTGTACTCAGGAGCATTCTGAGTTAGTCAGTTCTAGTTTTGACAGCCAGATGAAATGCTGTAAGAGCAGACATTATGACTATTGAATTACACAGTTCTGGTGATGACAATACACAGGGGTAAGGGTTAGAAAAAGCCACAAGGTCAGCATTTACGGTCCATCCTCTGTCTTGAGTCACGGTAGTCAGTGTGGTGAAGGTACTCCTGGTGTTGTTCAACAGTGAGGTCTGGGATTTTGACCCAGTGGCAACGGGGAAGTAGCCACTCTGTGGCAAGCAGCAGTGGTGTGTGACTTGGAGGAAACCTCAGAGGGTGATGATGCCCCTGTGTACCAGGCAGGAGCAATCAGTGACTGGGTTAAAGTGGCATTCTGTCTGCCTGGCCATGTGGACAGAAGCAGATCTGTTAGCCCTTTGCCAGTTGCTTTCTCAGTATCCTGGCCAACATCTCTCTCTAAAGCAGCACAATCAGAAACTGATTAAATGCTCATTCATCTCATTTGCCTTTTCTTGGACTTGGTTAAGTGTAAATTTATTGCAAATACAAACTGCAGAAGTGTCAACAGAGACAAAATGGCCTCCTTCCATTGTGTCTATTGTGAGTCATCCCTCCAGTCCCACCATTAATCAATTCTGGTCTGGACTTCAGTAATGATGTAAGGCCTGGAGTGGATGTTGTACCAGCTGCTGCCACCCTCACCAGTTGGCACTGCCCTTCAGACAAGGCCTAGTTTCTGACCAGCAACTCTAGGCGACTGGGACTTTTGACCCCAGGGTCCTTGATCCCATGGAGAGGCCTCACCATTTGCCTGTAAATTGCCTGAGTGCAACAAGACACAGTAGGAACCTTCCCAACAGGACTAGACTGGGTAAATACAGGAATAATGTTCCTGATGACTGGGGATTTCAGATCCAGCGTCACAGTCTAAGGATATGGAGTAGACTATTTTAGGATTGAGATGAGGAGAAATTTCTCCACCCAGAGAGTGGTGAGACGTTGGAATTCTCTTTCACAGCAAGCAATTGAGGCCAAAATATTGAATGATTTTGAGAAAGCATGGGGCAGCACGGTGGCTCAGTGGTTAGCACTGCTGACTCACAGCACCAGGGTCCCAGGTTCGATTCCGGCCTCGGGTGACTGTCTGTGTGGAGTTTGCACGTTTTCCCAGTGTCTGCGTGGGTTTCCTCTGGTTTCCTCCCACAGTCCAAAGATGTGCAGGTTAGGTGAATTGGCCATGCTAAATTGCCCATAGTTTTGGGTGCATTAGTCAGAGGGAAATGGGTCTGGGTGGGTTACTCTTCGGAGGGTTGGTGTGGACTTGTTGGGCCGAAGGGCCTGTTTCCACACTGTAGGGGAATCTAATCATATAATTCTTAGGGCTAAAGAGATCAATGCGTATGGGAGAAAATGAGGACTGAGTTGGATGATCGTTTTGAGTGGAAGAGTAGTTTGAAGATCAGAATTGCCTGTTTCCAAGATAGGGGCGACATGAGGCTGCCCTCTAGCCAGTGTCTGAGAGTTCCACTGCCTCTGCAAGATTCTAGCCCTTGTTAAACAAAAGATACAGAGGCCCCAATGAACATGCTGAAACATGCTGAAAATAACAAACTGTGACTCTTACGAAAATAAAATCAAAGTGACTAGATAAAGATTTTCAATTTATTGAGCACTTGGATGGGATAGACTTCGAACCGGTGTTGTGAACTGGGGAGCTGTGCCCACTCGATGTCGGAAATTCATGACCCGCAGACGGTAAGAGTAGGTGACAACAACACCTTCTCCACAATGATCCCTCACACTGGTGCCCCGCAAGACTGCACACTCAGCCCCCAACTATACTTCCCATTCACTCATGACTGTGTGGGCAAATTCAGCTCGAACTCCATCTATACATTTGCTGATGACACCATTGATGGTGGGTCAGATCTCAAACAACAATGAGACAGAGTAATAGGAAAGAGACAGCTTAATGGCATGGTGTAAAGACAGAAATCGCTCCCTGAATCTCAGCGAAATGAAGGAGCTGGTCATCGACTTCAGGAAACAATATGGAGGACAGACCTCTGTGTGTATCAGTGGTACTAAGATGGAGGTAGTCAAGACTTTCAGGTTCCTAGGAGGAAATACCATCAGCAATCTATCCTGGTCCATCCACATCGACGCTACAGTCAAGAAAGCACACCAATGCCTCTATTTCCTCTGAAGACCCCAAAGAAGCCGACCAATTTTGATAGATACATCATAGGAAGCATCCTGTCCTGAGGCATCACCACTGCCCAACACTGCCACAAATTACAGAGAGTTCTGAAAACAGTCCAGTCCATCACACAAACCAGCCTTCCATCCACTGACTCCATCCACACTTCCCACTGCCTAGGGAAAGGAGCCCAACATCATCGAAGACCCGTCCCACCCCGGTTATACTCCCTTCCACTCTCTTCCATTGGGCAGAAAATACAAAAGTTTGAAAATACAAACCAACAGATTTTGGAACAGCTTATTTCCTGCTGACCTACGAACATACTTCCCAAGTTAGAGTTGATCTTTCTCTGCACCGTCACTGTCGCTGTAACACTATGCTCTGCAGTCTGTTCAATGGCCGTACTTGAAGTGGAATGGACGAGGTTACTCCAAGATGGGAGGTTGGCACAATAACGCCCGAACCAGAACGAGACAAGCACGGGGAGATGGGTCCGTGACTGGACACCGGCACGGGGAGATAGGTCCCAGACTGGAGACCTGCACGGGGAGATGGGTCCGTGACTGGAGACCGGCACGGGGAGACAGGTCCCAGACCAGAGATCGGCACGGGGAGACAAGTCCCAGATCAGAGATCGGCACGGGGAGATGGGTCCCAGACTGGAGATCGGCACGGGGAGACAAGTCCCAGATCAGAGATCGGCACGGGGAGACGGGTCCCAGACTGGAAACTGGCATGGGGAGACGGGTCCCAGACTGGAAACTGGCACGGGGAGATGGGTCCCAGACTGGAGACTGGCACGGGGAGACAGGTCCCAGACTGGAGACCGGCACGGGGAGACGGATCCCAGACCAGAGACCGGCACGGGGAGACGGATCTCAGACCAGAGATCGGCACGGGGAGATAGGTCCCAGACTGGAGACTGGCACGGGGAGATGGGTCCCAGACTGGAGACCGCCACGGGAGACAGATCCCAGACTGGAGACTGGCACGGGGAGATGGATCACAGACCAGAAACCGGCACGGGAGAAAAGTCCAGACTAGAGACCGGCACGGGAAGACGAGTCCCAGACTGGAAAGCACGGGGAGATGGGTCCTAGACTGGAGACCAGCATGGGGAGATGGGTCCCTACTGGAGACTGGCACGGGGAGACGGACCCCAGACTGGGGACTGGCACGGGGAGATGGGTCCCAGACTGGGGACTGGCACGGGGAGACGGACCCCAGACTGGGGACTGGCACAGGGAGATGGGTCCCAGACTGGGGACTGGCACGAGGAGACGAGTCCCAGTCTGGAGACTGGCAGAGGGAGACGGGTCCCAGACTGGAGACTGGCACAGGGAGACGGGTCCCAGACTGGAGACTGGCACGGGGAGACGGGTCCCAGTCTGGAGACCGGCACGGGGAGATGGGTCCCAACTGGAGACCGGCACGGGGAGACGGGTCCCAGACTGGAGACCGGCACGGGGAGACGGGTCCCAGACTGGAGACCGGCACGGGGAGATGGGTCCGAGACTGGAGACCGGCACGGGGAGACGGGTCCAACTGGAGACTGGCACGGGGAGATGGGTCCCAGACTGGAGACCGGCACGGGGAGACGGGTCCAACTGGAGACTGGCACGGGGAGATGGGTCCCAGACTGGAGACCGGCACGGGGAGACGGGTCCAACTGGAGACTGGCACGGGGAGATGGGTCCCAGACTGGAGACCGGCACGGGGAGACGGGTCCAACTGGAGACTGGCACGGGGAGATGGATCACAGACCAGAAACCGGCACGGGAGAAAAGTCCAGACTAGAGACCGGCACGGGAAGACGAGTCCCAGACTGGAAAGCACGGGGAGATGGGTCCCTACTGGAGACTGGCACGGGGAGACGGACCCCAGACTGGGGACTGGCAC
>NC_057750.1:17603340-17610030 GCF_004010195.1 Chiloscyllium plagiosum
GGCACGGGGAGACGGGTCCCAGACTGGAGACTGGCACGGGGAGACGGGTCCCAGACTGGAGACTGGCACGGGGAGACGGGTCCCAGACTGGAGACTGGCACGGGGAGACGGGTCCCAGACTGGAGACTGGCACGGGGAGACGGGTCCCAGACTGGAGACTGGCACGGGGAGACGGGTCCCAGACTGGAGACTGGCACGGGGAGACGGGTCCCAGACTGGAGACTGGCACGGGGAGACGGGTCCCAGACTGGAGACTGGCACGGGGAGACGGGTCCCAGACTGGAGACTGGCACGGGGAGACGGGTCCCAGACTGGAGACTGGCACGGGGAGACGGGTCCCAGACTGGAGACTGGCACGGGGAGACGGGTCCCAGACTGGAGACTGGCACGGGGAGACGGGTCCCAGACTGGAGACCGGCACGGGGAGATGGGTCCGAGACTGGAGACTGGCACAGCAAGGTAAGGCCCTTGTGACTTGAGACTTGGCCCGGTGCGATCTCGAGGCTGGTCCAGACTGGAGTGAAAGGAGTTATTTTTCCTTTTTATTCTTATGCCTTTTATTAAATACAAATAATAATATACATTTTCTACGAAATGCTGAAGTACCTGTGTTGAAAGTGTGGTGCTGGAAAAGCACAGCAGGTAAGGTGGCATGTGAGGAGCAGGAAAATCAACGTTTCGGGCATAAGCCCTTCCTGGTGAAGGGCTTATGCCCGAAACGTCGATTCTCTTCCGCCTCGGATGCTGCCTGACCTGCTGAGCTTTTCCAGCACCACACTCTCGTCTCTGATCTCCAGCATCTGCAGTCCTCGCTTTCTCCAGGCTGAAGTATCTGGACCTAGGTATCTTGTACCTAAGATGGCACCAATAGTGGTGACATTGTAAACTTTTCACTACACTCACATGACAATAAAACAATAAAACATCATTCATTTGATGTATTTATGTAAAGTATAATTTGTCTGATTAGTATTCCCAACCAATACTTTTTACCGTATCTCGGTTCATGACAATAATAAATCAAATCAAATCAGTCCTGAATAAATCAATAGCGAATTCAACGGGGGAAATAGGGAGAGTTATAGTGATGTACAGCGCTTCACAGGAGGCTCCCAAGCACTGAGGATGTCACCTAGACAGGGGACGAAACGTTTGCAACAAAAACTTCCAGCTCGGCGAACAGAACCACAGCAATGAGCACCCGAGCTACAAATCTTCTCACAAACTTTGTGTTCCATTTATACTGGTTTTTAAAGGGAATTTGCTTATTGGGGACTGTTGTGTACATTTGGAACAGCTTAATAAGTCTAGTTTGGATAAACTGTGTTCTGTGGGGGTTCCTTATTCAGTTCTTGGTGCTTCATTGTGTAATTTTGTGACTAAATGTTTGTCTGTTTTAAAATCTAGTAATCAACCTCGCTAACTTACTCCGGCTAATTTGCACTGTACACTTCTGAAACACATTGCAAAGTTTTTGTCTGAGCTGCCTGCTTAAGAATGTTTTGAGTCTAGAAATCCTGCAGTCATATGGCAGGGAGGGATGGGGGTGGGGAGGGAGGGGGGGTGGGGGGTGGGGAGGTGCTTGTGCGGTCGTCCCGAATAAAGAAACAGATGTTTCTATCACTGAGACAGTCTTTGCTCAGTTACCTTGGCTGTTAGAATTTTCTCGGTATTCGGTACTGGTGAATAATCGCTGTGATTACTCACTCAATGAGGAGGCTGCAAACTCACACACGATAAAACATCTGTTGGAGACAACTGATAATGATGTGCTAAGTTACTTGTTTTTCAGCTTCACTTCACTTATTTTTCACGACCTCCTTTACCAGTTGTCTACTTATCAAAGGTGAGAGGTATTAGTGCTGGCAATAAAATACTTCTTCTTTGAGGAAATTAGTGCCAGTATCGAGTACTCCCAGGTAAGGCAAGGTGCGGGATACCTTGAGCCAAATTTCTGAAAAATAATCATTGGACTGAAAAAAATAACTGTTTGTCTCTCTCATGGCATAGTGCTCAGTGGTTAGCACTGCGGCCTCACTGTGCCAGGGACACTGGTTTGATTTCACCCTCGGGTGACTGGTTGCGTGGAGTTTGCACATTCTCCCATGGCTGTGTGGGTTTCCTCTGGGTGCTCCGATTTCTTTCCATAGGGTTAAACGATCATAGAATTGCTACAGTGTGGAAACAGTCCATTCAGCCCACCGTACTGACTCTGGGCTTTGGAGTGTCCACGCAGACATAGGGAGCATGTGCAAACTCCACGCAGACAGCCGCCCAAGGGTGGAATTGAACCCGTGTCCCTGGTGCAGTGAGGCAGCCGTGCTAACCACTGAACCGTTGTGCTGCTCAATACGATAGGAGGTTGGGTATGGGTGGGAGGGTCAGTGTGCGCTCAGTGGGTCAAAAGGCCTGCTTTTACACTGTAGGGAGTCTGTGATTCTCAGACACTGCCCAGATCTACTGAGTTTTTCCATGGCATTTTCTGTTTTTGCTTTTACCTGATCTCATTTCAACCTAACCCCAGATGAGTGAAGAAAAACATACATTTTTAAAACACTTTAGATGCCCCAAAAAACCTCACAACCAACAAACATTGAGGTCATGGACCAGGATTGAAAACAGTTGATTGAGTGACACAGGACACCTTACCTTTCCAAGGATGACAAGGGATCGCCTGAGGAGGGCAGATGGGGCTTTAAAACATCATTCAAAAGAGATGCTGTGGAGAAGCCGGTGTTGGACTGGGGTGGACAAAGTTAAACATCACACAACACCAGGTCATAGTCCAACAGGTTTAATTGGAAGCACTAGCTTTCAGAGCACCGCTCCTTCATCAGGCGGTTGTGGAAGATACAGTTGTAAGTCACAGCATTTATAGCAAAAATTTACAGTGTGATGTAACTGAAATTACACATTGAAAAATATCTTCAGTGTTTGTTGAGTCTCTCATCTGTTAGAATGACCATGATAGTTTCACTTCTTTGAGCATTTGTGACAATACAGTATCCCCTCAGTACTGCACTTAACTATCAGCCAACCACAATCCTTCAGATTCGTGAGTGCAACTTCAACCCAGAACATTCAACTAGCGTGCTACTATTGGACTGCACCAGCAAGAGCAAAGGTCCTCCATTTTGTAGGTCAGTTACCCCTGGCCTTCCTGTAAGCTTATCAGTTAAGGGGGTGATGGCTTTATCCTTTCACAGCAACTGGACCAAGATGTTTCTTTCAAAGCTACCCTCATTTTATCAGCCTGCTCCAATCTTTGACCCATACCCAAAGGCCAGTGCATAACCAATGGTTACCAACACTCAAGGAAATGATGTTCAATTGTCAGGACAGCCAAAAGCAAAACATTATACAGGGAGGTACATCAGAGTGGCAGGAAAGATGATTTTGGTACGTGCTTTGAATGCTTTAACATATTTATTTTGAAAATATTGGAGATAGAAGGATGCACTGACTGACAATGAGTTTACTCCACTGTCCGTTTCTTCTCCAGACGGTGGTGAGAATGCTGTGTGTCTGGATGACAGACCAATAGCAGGCGTAGGAGAATGGAATGATTGGCACTGATGTCAGGCGATGTCAGGTGATGAATCTGCTAGGCCCTAGAGCCCAACCAGAGTTGACAACACTGGTGTAAAGCTGTCACACTGCTCAGTCTCCTTTAACCTCTGACAACAAGGACCTGGTGAAACAAAATAACACAATTGCCATCCCATCATAGGAGTCTGATCTATTGCCTCATAAATGAACTGGATACTCCCCCATTTCCGGCATTTCATGAAGGACTGAGATGTGCGACAGCTTTCCAGTAATAGATTAAAACTGAAATCCATTCCTACGACTGCGTGTTTACCTGAAAACTCTCAGCAAGAGAAAAAAAAAGCCCCAAAATTGGCAGCCTCCAGTTTTGTGCACCTCATCTCCACAGTGCCAAAAACCTGGACTCAAATGGTTAGCAAGGAGGGATTCTGGGCCTCACAGAGCTAGAGAATGGCACAGGATGTAGGATGCCCCTGTGCCAGTGTTCACAAGACCAACAGAACCACTGCCATTCCCTTTGGCTTCACAAATCTTTCCCCATCAGATAATTACTCCAGTGTCTTGTGAAAGCTATGGGTGAATCTCTCCCCATCACACAGTCAGCCAGTACACTTCAGATCCTAGTCAGTTTTATTTGTTCATGAGATCGTATCGCCCTTGAGAAGGTGGTGATCAGCTGCTTTCTTGAATCTCTGCAGCTATTGATGTGAAGGCTACCCACAGTGCTGGTAGGGAGGAGGTTCCAGCACTTTAGAATCATAGAACACCTGCAGTGTGGAAACAGGCCATTCAGCCCAACAAGTCCACACTGACTCTCTGAAGAATAACCCACCCAGTCCCATTCGCCCTACCCTATCACTCTACATTTACCCCTGACTAATGCACCTATCCTACATATCCCTAAACACTATGGGCAATTTAGCACGGCCAATTCACTTAACCTGCACATCTTGGGTTTTGTGGGAGGAAACCAGAGCACCTCGAGGAAACCCATGCAGGGAGAATACACAAACTCCACACAGACAGTGTTGCCTGAGGCTGGAATTGAACCCGGGTCTCCGGCGCTGTGAGGCAGCGGTGTTAACCACTGAGCCACCATGCCACCCAGACTTTGATCCAGTGACACTGAAGGAGCAGCGCTCCGAAAGCTTGTCCTTACAAATAAACCTGTTGGACTATAAACTGGAGTTGTGTGATCTTTAACTTTGACCATCCCAGTCCTTAGGGATGTATTTCCAAGTCAGGATGGTGTATTATGAAAGGGAATTTGCAGGTGGTGATGTTTCCATCGATCTGCTGACCTTCGGAGTGACAGAGGTCCTGGCTTTTAATGGAGTTTTGATGAGGTTCTGCAGTGCGCCTTGTAGCTAGCACTCACTGACCTGTGCTTTGGGAGTGAAGGGAGTGAACATTGAAGGTCCTGGATGGAGTACCACTTGCACAATTGCTGCAGACAAATGTTTTCCATCATATCGTCGCCACTTCTTTTGCCAATTACCTTAAATCTGTGTGCTCTGGCTCTCATTCCTTCCACTAATGGGAAATGTTTCTCCCACTCTACTCTGTCCAGTTGCCACCTGATTTTGAAGACCTGTCTCAAATCTCTTCAGAACTTTCTCCCATCCCCAATCTCTCCAAACTCGCTGCGACTGGAGGGGTCAGGTTGCAGGGGTCTGGAGGAGAAATGTTTGGCCGTGGCCCTGGAAGTCAGCGAGAACGCCCCCTCAAGACTTTGCCTTGCTTTTCCTGAGAGACATCAGTAGTGGCGTGTGCCAACGTTACAACAGGGATCAGAGTCATGTGGTAAGCCCCTTACTTGCATTTGTTAATGTAATAATGTTAAAGAATGGGAAGCCAATCAGACTGTTTTGTCCTGGATTGTGAGTCAAGATTAAAGAGGTGCTGGAAAAGCACAGCAGGTCAGGCAGCATCCAAGGAGCAGGAAGCATTTCTAATGTCCATTACCAATGGCCTTGAGGTTACCATTGACCAGAAACTCAATTGGACTCACCATACACAGTATCTATAAGAGCAGGTCAGAGACGTGGAATACTGCAGTGATTAACTCACCTCCTGACATTTCCTGCTCCTCGGATGCTGCCTGACCTGCTGTGCTTTCCCAGCACCACTCTAATCTTGACTCTAATTCTCCAGCATCTGCAGTACCATGTTTACCTTGCCCTGGTAGGTGTTGAGCTTCTAAAGTGCTGTTAAAGCCTCACTCATCCAGGCAGGTGGGGATTATTCCAATTCACTCCTGACTTGTGCCTGGTGGATAGGCTTTGGGAAGTCAGGAGGTGAGTTACTCATTGCAGTATTCCTCGTCTCTGACCTGCTCTTATAGATACAGTGTATGGTCAGTCCAATTGAGTTTCTGGTCAATGGTAACCTCAAGGCCATTGGTAGTGGACATTAGAAGTGGCATATTTGGCCAGATTATATTTCATTGCCAGTGTCAGGGATTAATCAGTGGTATCGCCAGAGTTATCACTTCAAAGCACAAAATGCTAACAGTTTGGTTTCTCATCCAGCTCCCTATTACATTCACATCACACTGTGAGATCTTGAAGTAGTGCCAGAATATCCTGTTAATGTAAGAATTATTCAGTTGCTTTCCAATTAAAGTTTTCACACTGAATTATATTCTGTCCACACTGTTTGTAAGAAGTTGGAAACTGAATGGACTACACATTTTTTTTTAATAAGGAAACTAGAAAATGGATTGTATTATTACCTACTCTTGGCATTGAAAGGAGACAAGACTGAAGCAAGCACTAAAACTGAGAGAAAATGTTCGGCCGAATCATTATCTGAGGGAAATGGATTGAGACAGTCCGTTGTACTTGGGAGAATCTGTACCTAATAGAATAGAATAGATTGTCATTTCACTCTCGTAGACAAATGGGAGGCTGGAAGAACCCAGCAAGTCAGGCAGCATCAGGAGGTGGGGAAGTCAACATTTTGTGGGCGGCACGGTGGTTCAGTGGTTAGCACTGCTGCCTCACAGCACCAGGGTCCCAGGTTCGATTCCAGCCTCGGGCGACTGTCTGTGTGGAGTTTGCACATTCTCCCCGTGTCTGCGTGGGTTTCCTCCGGGTGCTCCGGTTTCCTCCCACAGTCCAAAGATGTGCAGGTTAGGTG
>NC_057750.1:17610169-17617446 GCF_004010195.1 Chiloscyllium plagiosum
AGAGTAAGGGCTGGACATGGGATGAGGTGGGGGACATGGGATGAGGTGGGGGACATGGGAGACAGTGAAGCCAGTGAGGCAGGAGGTGGAATGGAAGGGAGGAGGTGGGGCTAGGAAGGGAAAAACCAACGAGGCAAAAGTGAGGACAGCAGATGCTGGAAATCAGAGTCCAGATTAGAGAGGTGCTGGAAAAGCACAGCAGGTCAGACAGCATCCGAGGAGCAGGAAAATCGATCCACCCCGGAGGCTTCCTGCCTGTATTCCTAATGAAAGGTTTTTGTCCGAAACGTCGATTTTCCTGCTCCTCGGATGCTGCCTGACCTGCTGTGCTTTTCCAGCACCACTCTAATCGGGGCTAGAAAGGGAGCCGGGAGATGGGTGGAAAGGTTGTTTGAAATTGGAGAAGTCAGTGTTGAGTCCTTCGGGCGGTAGGCTGTCCGGGCGGAAGATGAGGTGTTGTTCCTCTGACTTGCAGTCTGATTTACTGTGGCAATGGAGGAGACTGATGAGGATGGGCATGTCAGAGAGGGAGTGGGAGGGGCAATTGAAATGGGCGGTGACCGGGAGGTCAGTCTGGCCATTAAGGGCCCGGTGATGATGCTCGGCAAAACGGTCACCTAGTTTACGCTTGGTCTCCCCAATGTAGAGAAGACCCAATCGGGAGCACCGGATACAGTAAACTAGGTTGGAGGAGAGGTAGGTGAACCTCTGTCTCACCCAGAAGGACTGTTTGGGGCCCTGCATGGAGTTGAGGGTGGGTGGTGTAGAGAAAGGTACCTGGGGGTTCGGGGTGGGGGTGGGTTGATGGGGAGTGTGACCCAAAACAAGGAGTGACAAAGCAAAAGGTCCTTGCAGAAGGCAGAGAGGGATGGGGAGGGGAAGATGTGTTGAGTGGTAGAGTCTAATCAGAGTTGGTGGAAGTGTTTGACGATGATACGTTGGATGCAAAGGCTGGTGGGGACAAGGGGGGACCCTGCCTTTATTGCGTTTGGGGGTGGCGTGGGTATACCTGAGTGGAGTGGGGAATGGAGGAGGAGTGGTGGAGCACTGTTTGGACGATGGGGGGAGGGGAAAAGAACATTGTTGGAAATAGGAGGAAATCTGGGATGCTCGGGAATGAAATGTCTCCTCGTCAGAGCAGATGTAACAGAGACGGAGGAATTGGGAAAACGGGATGGAGCTTTTGCAGGATACTGGGTGGCAGGAGGTGTAGTACAGGAGTCTGTGGGTTTCTAGTAAACATCCATCTGCAGACCGTCACTGGAGATGGAAATGGAGAGGCCAAGGGTGGGGGGTAAGTGTCCGAGTCGGAGGAGTTGTTGACAGTGAGGAAGGATGTGGCAGGTTACAGCAGGATATAGAGAAGCTGCAGAGCTGGGCAGAAAGGCTGTATTCTTCTATGTTCTATGTTCTATGAGATGGACAAATGAATTTGAGGGCAGGGTGGAAGTTGTGGGTGAAGTGGATGAACTGCTCCAGTTCAGGCTGGGTGCAGGACGCTGCACGGACATAGTCATCAATGTAATGGCGGAAGAGTTGGGGCACAGTGCCTGTGTGGGTTGAAGAGGGACTGTTCGACATAACTGGCCAAGAGGCAGGAGTATCTAGGACCCATGCAAGAGCCCGTGGGCACCCGCTGGATTTGGAGGAAGTGGGAAGAGCTGACGGAAAAGTTATTGAGGGAGAGGACTAATTTGCTGAGGCAGAGGAAGGTATTGGTGGAGAGGGACTGGATGGATCTGTTGGAGAGGAAAAAGCTGAGGGCCAATAGGCCGTCATCATGGGCAACGGATATGCATTAGGACTGCACGCCTGTAGTGAAGATAAAGTGGCTGAGGACCAGAGAAACAAGAGGTGGAGGGTGTGGTTGGTGTCCCAGGTATAGGTGGGAAGGGTGGGGGGAGTAAGGTGGGTAGTGCCTGGGCCAAGGTGGGGAAAGGATGGAGTCGAGGGAGGAGGAAATGCGTTCGGTGGGGCAGGGACAAAACGGAAAATCAACGTTTCAGACAAAAGCCCTTCATATTCCTGATGAGGGCTTTTGCCTGAAACATTGACTTTCCTGCTCCTCAGATGCTGCTTGACCTGCTGTGCTTTTCCAGCACCACTCTACTCCTGAATCTGGTTTCCAACATCTGCAGTCATTGTTTTTACCTCGGGACATAACGGAGACGATGCTTCAGCCGGGGTAGTTAGGCCTTGTGGATCTTGGGGAGCAGGGACAGCCGGAGCAGTGTGGGGCTGGGGGGGTTGGGAGGTGATGGGGGAGTGGGCGAGCAAGGAGCTCACTGGAGGGGATGAGGTCATGGACAGTGGGGGAGATGGTGGCTTGTTCCTGGTGGGGTGGGGTGGGGGAGTAAGGTGGGAAATGGTGTAGTTTTCGTCTATTTTATTTGTGAAGGAGTATTTGTCACATGGAGCATTTGGCTACATATGCTACTTGTTAACAGAGTGTGAAGTTTGGTTGCAATGAACCAGACACTAACCAGGAACAATGACCAGGCTGAACACTATGCTGGGGTGTCAGTTTAGGGTCACTCCATCGAACATACCAAATGCATTTCTCTTTGTTTAAACACAGAGTGAGAGAGGGGTCTCAGGGCCCACCCCTCCTCCCTTACCCCTTTGTTGAGTTGTGTCCGACACACTGAGGACCGAATTGGAGTAGTTCCTTTGGTCGGTCAGACGGGGTGGAGCCTGGACGATAGGGTGGAGTGTCACTCAGGAGCTGTCACTGTTTTACTGCAGTCTGTGTGTGTGTGTGTGTGCTGTTACTGAATGAGATTACAGGAGCTGGCAGGGGGAGGTGGGAAGTCTGCTGCCTTTTCCAGAGCTTTGTTAAGAGCGGCTCATCCGAAGGCACAGATCGAGAGAGAGAGAGAGAGAGCGCCATCACAGACTGGATTTACTCTCAAACAGACTTTTCCAAAACACACACAAAGAGGGAGATTGACGGTTAGTACTGCGATATTAATCATCGAGATATAAAAACGCCATCTCTAACAGGTCGTTTTGTAATGTGTTTTCTAACAAAGACAGTGGACTTTCAGGCAAATAAGAGCCAGACCACTTTCTCCCAGCTTGTGTGTGTCTGTGTGAGTATGTGTATCTCTGTGTGTCTCTGTGTGTGTGTATCTCTATGTGTGTCTATGTGTGTCTGTGTATCTCTATGTGTGTCTATGTGAGTGTCTGTGTCTGTGTGTCTGTGTATCTCTATGTGAGTCTCTGTGTGTGTCTGTGTCTGTGTGTTTCTGTGTATCTGTGTGTCTGTGTTTCTGTGTGTCTGTGCATATCTGTGTGTGTATCTGTGTCTGTGTCTGTATGTGTGTGTGTATCAGTGTATCTGTGTGTGTCTGTGTATCTGTGTGTCTGTCTGTGTGCCTGTGTCTGTGTCTGTGTGTGTGTGTGAGTGTGTGTATGTGTGTGTGTGTCTCTGTGTGTGTTTTGTCCAAATTGTTTGATTTTACAAACAGACTTTTCCAGCAACAAGGCTCTGGCCATAACACCGGTGAGGGGCATCCCTCAGTTCGGGCACTTGGTCTGCCTGATACCCGGGGAAGGGGCTAGTGGGCTGTGTGTGCTCGGGAGGGGAAGGTGGGCAGCTTTTGAAACTGAAGCGGGCATCTTCCTGGTGAAGATTTCTTGTTGAAACCTTGGTTGTTCTTTGTGTTTAAGAAGGGCAGTCCACTGCCATCTGCATCCTCGTAAAAGTACCAGCTGTTCAAACGGCAGATGCCACAGGGTAAGATGTCAGATCACGCAATGTGAGACAGGCTAAGTTTTGGCTTGATTGAAATCGTTTACTAGTGTTTTGCCCACATGGTTTGGGGGGGGGGGGGGGATGTAATGTTGAGTGAGGTTAGCTGTCTGAGATACAGGACATGGAACAAGTGGCTTTAAGACAGAGTAAACGGCTGAGCATTGAATCTGTTGCTGTGTTATGGTTACAGGTCTTTCTGTTTATAATAGGATTCGTTATCAGGATCAATACTGATCCCGAATCAACAGCAGGGAAAGAAATGATTCGGAGGCTGGTTCAAAAGCATTAATTCTGGTGGCTGAGTGTTATTGTTATGACATCAAACCAGTAAAATTAATTCAACAGAAGAACCTCCTAACACCATCTTGACAGGTTAGTTATAAAAAAAATAAATTGAAGCCCATCCATCAGGATTTACTTGATGATGCCACGAAATGTTGATGCAAAAACTGGTGAGGGTTCTGTCCATCTGGACGGTTTAAAAGAGAAATGTCAGGGTTTGAACTGTTCTTGTGGCCAGCACTCTGAAAGCCAATGGGTTCTGTAAGTCAGGCTGCCCCTGGGACCGACGTGTTCAGATGGGAATGAGAGACAAAGGGACGCAGTGGCTCAGTTCGGACCTGTACGACCTGCAAGGGAATTAGTTCAGCATCAATCACAGCTTTGACCACGTTAAATTAGTTTAGCTCTGGCAGTAGGAACAGTTTCAAGACCCTGTACTATATAGAAGGAGGAAGCACAGCCCCACCCTCCTCCTCATGCTACGTGGGCGTTGAGTGAAGGCAAGGGAGGAGTTGTGATGCCCCTTGTGGTCAAATAGCCCGCTGATTCCATGTATGCAATCCACTCTCTGACGCAAGCTCCTGAGGTGTCTACCTCCTGGGGGGGGGTCAGCATGACAGCGCTTCTTCAAAAGGAGGAATCTTCAGAAATAAGATTGAAGAAATCGAAATAAGTGGAATTGAGCATGAGCTTCTCTTTTTTTTGAATGAAAGACTTGTGCAGGAAACAGATGGGGAAGGTAAATGGCACGGTGCCCAAAGGAGAGTCATTCAGTTATGACGAAGGGAAGAGTTGAATGAACTAAGTGGTCGGTAATTAGTCTGGTCAGTGGGTAACACTCACCAATGCTGTGTCTTCAGATACTATTGACAGGACTTGAGCACGTAGCTCAAGGACACTGACTGTTCTAGTGCAGCCCTGTGAGAAAGTGCGTCATTATCAACGATGCTATCCTTCAGGCCAGATGTTGATCACAGCTCTCCCCTGCCCACCTTAGCTGAGCATATACCCTGTAACATCAAGTCAGCTTGTCTGAGTAACAGCATGGGAGATCAGTCCATTACTAAAACAGGCTCCCTGTCATTATTTCATGGCTGCTCGTGGTGTTCCATGTTTATTTGCGCACGGCAGTGACCACAGTCTTAACAACAATTTATTGGCTGGGAGCAGTTTTGGGACAGTCTGAAATATACTGCACAGAAATGTAAGCTTTTTTTAAAAGAACAAAATACTGATTTAAATAACTTCACTGCAACTCAGAATTAATACTGATTAATCAAAAGAGGCAGAAACTAGATTCAGGGAAAATGACAGAAGTGAATGTTTCTCACAAAGACATAAGGTCGCATTGAAACCACAGTTTTGACTGCCTCTGGAATATAGATTTTTGTAGGGCCATTTTTGATAATTAAAAAGCTTTGGCATGTTTCTCCAGGGATGGCTAAGTATATTAAAGTAGTTGCTAGATTAAAGAATGGTCTTTCTATGGTGGGAGTTGTCACACTGACTGTTAAGAGCTAATGCTAGGCATCAGCTCAAAGTGCAAATGTGAATCCCCTCCCTTCAAAATGTTGTTTTGGGATGAGGAGAGTTGGATGAGGGTCGATTAAAGATTTCTGATGTGATAGTGACCAATTTGTGTTGGATGAGTAATCAAGGTCGGTACTGTAAATGGAGTTATAATTCCCATCAACCAGGATCTGACTAAATGGTGGGATGTGCAGAATATCCTGCTCCCGTTTCTTTGTTCCCACACTCAACCCATTAGTAGAGATATTGAGTGCACTCTCGTTGTGATTTAAGAGACAGCTCATTCCCTTGAGAATTCTCCACCAATTAACTGTAATTAAATAGAAGGATGACCTGACAAACCTGCTCCTCTGTTCTGGTCCTGAATCTCCATATGTTTATTTTGCCGGTTCTCTCCTTTTGAGGATGTTGTGAAGTCCGCACCTTTATACTTTCTGCGTTGTGGATCATGGAGTAAAATGGGAACAGGCCTGTTTTAAAAACCAGGGCTTATTGAAGGAGTGCTTCACTTTTTGAAAGCCAGTTTTTATCTGACACTCAGTGTCAATGTTGTTTTGACTGCAACTGGCATAAGCAGTACTGACAGCATAGTTTGCAGATGAGCTGGCACTGAAGGCTGTGTATGAATGGAACTTTGATTATTGACAAACAGCTGATTGATCTCTGGTCTAGAGACTAGTGACAAAGGACTTTGGCCTGCCAGCAGCTATAGAGTTGGCTCCCAGGTAGCTGAACTGCTCGGTGGTGTGAATATTTTGGTGGAAAGTATTAGACCTCTAGGGGGGAAGGAGCATTTTTTTTCTCTGAAGTGAAAAGCATCTTACGTCTGAAGATAAACACGTTTCCCCGTAAAAGCTGCTGTAAGCTGTGACTTTTAATTGCTCAGTTAAAAACCTTTATAAGTGGAAACTAGTCACACTGTGCCTCTTGCAAACAAGTGAGAAGGGAGATTGAGCAGCAGCATTCAGATCGACAAAAAGATCATCTGAGCAAACCCTGTGGACAGGGGCCACAGAACAGTCTCCCCAATCTTCCCCTCCAGCCTTTTTCTCTGTCTCTGTCTCTATCTGTGTCTGTCTGTCTGAATGTGTGTATAGAGAGGGATTTTAAATGGGGGTTAGTGTTTTAAATCATAATTGTTTATCTGAGCGAGAGTCTATTTGTAATACTTGATAAGTACAGAAACCTGGTCTGTGCTTTCTGTTAATCTGGGACTAAAAGACAGGTAAATTGGGAATTCTGTGAACTTTTAAGATCTTTAACTTTTGCGATGAGTCTGGGAATAGCGGGGCCTGATTCCCAATGCACCATCTCAGTGAATCATTACAGACATGTTGATTCTTACTAGATGCTGCATGTACTTGTTATTACAGGTTGGTCCCTGTAAGGAATCCATTGCCTGAAACTGGTACAATTATGTGTGAGAAACAAAGTGCACTCACTTCAATAATTTCAGTCCGAGACAAAAATCTGAAATAGTAGTGTCAATTATTTTACACTTGCAAGTGGGTGTGATGTCACAAGACAGGGAGAAAACACACACCGAATTCGACAAACGCTCGATATTTATATAATTTGAGTCCCTACATATTTTTTCTTATTTCATTGTTTGCCCCCCCCCCCGCTTACGTCACTCATTTCCCTAAGACTGATCCCACAACTTCTGTTTATCCGGCCTTGTCCGTGACAAATGCCTATCTCTGGCCCC
>NC_057750.1:17623079-17629433 GCF_004010195.1 Chiloscyllium plagiosum
TCTGTTTATCCGGCCTTGTCCATGACAAATGCCTATCTCTGGCCCCATAAGGTCGTTTGGCGTCATCCCATCCTTTGCTTACCATTATCTACTCCCTCCATCTGCGCTGCCCCTCACAGCATCTTATCACTAAGCCCTTTTAATTGGGGTTTGTTCCTGTGTCTCTGTACAAGTGGGAAACCTACTGTTTATACAGGCCTCTCTTCACAGCATTTTATCTAGTGCCTGTATTTCTACCATTGTTTTGTAATCACGTGTCATGCTAACATACCATTTTTTTTTAATGGATTATATACTTCCTCTATGTAGTTCCCATTCTTGTTAACTCAGCTTACTGTTTATACAGGCCTCTCTTCACAGCATTTTATCTAGTGCCTGTATTTCTACCATTCTTTTGTAATCACATCTCATGCTAACATACCTTTTTTTTTTAACGGATTATATACTTCCTCTATGTAGTTCACATTCTTGTTAACTCAGCTCTTAGCCAAGAAACAATCCTCTGCCTCAGAACTTATAATTGCAGAAATAACATTAATTCACCTATATCCCACATATGTCTGGTTGAATAATTGTGTTTGTATCAGATGTATCTACCTTGATGACACTTCATTCCCGAATTTGTCACAATCCCCTTCTTCCTGCGACTCTGAATTTAGTTGGGATCACCACGGCGCTGATTGATCACACTTCTGTCAGCTTTCATTCCTCCCAAATATTTGTTGGAGATGGGGGTGAGCTAATAGTTTCAAAACTAACAGTGTTTAAAAAGAAACATTTCTGGAGCAATAATATTATGGGATGTGGAACTGCGGCCAGTAGATGAAGTTAAAATACAAAGCTATCGTGACCTGATTGAATAGTGTGACAGGCTCATTGGGCTGAATGGCCTCCTTCTTTTCCGATGTATTTCAGGCACAGAGTCACCGGCCATCTGAAAATCCTGGTTGATTTTCCCCTTCCGGCTACAGTCAGGTGAGGATTCACAGGACGATATATATCTCTGTCCCCTCCTCATTGGACTCCAACAGATTTTGTTAAAAGGATATGTTTGTTAGTTGTGAGTTTCAACTATTTATATGCAGTGACTAGGGAAAAAGAGCACAAAACACAAATGCCATCATTATAATCCTTCTTGCAAAGTCACTGTATTTAATTATTTTGCTGCTACATCCTTCCATTTGCTGTTAGGTCTTGCTGTTCCCTTTTTCTCTGACAGTCACGTCTCCCTTGACCTGCCTTACCACATGTTCTGTCTGACTCTCTCCCTCCATGCTGGGTCTCTCTCTCTTTTTGCACCGGGTGACCACGCCACTTCAGTCTCTTCCCCCCCAGCCAGCCATCCAGGCAAGTGGGGAGTGATCCATCACTCCCGACGTGTGCCTTGTCGGTAGTAGACAGGCTTTCGATCTTCCTAATGGAGTATGTCACTGAGATCCACCAATAGCCTGTCATTGTTTCTGTTCCTGTTAGCTGTCTCTAATTCTTCCTTCAGTCCTGGACTTCTGTGTTTCTCTGACGTTGTGTCTTTGTAAGTAGTTCTGCCAACAGCACTCCTTGTTGCTGGTCAGTGCCTCATTAGCCAATGGCAGCAAATCAATATTGATCATGAAATGGCCGGAATGTCAATAGGAATTTAGAAGAGCATGGGTGAAATGTTGATAAATGGAACTAGGTTAATTTTGGATATCTGTATAGAGTCATAGAGATGTACAGCATGGAAACAGACCCTTCGGTCCAACCTGTCCATGCCGACCAGGTATCCCAACCCAATCTAGTCCCACTTGCCAGCACCTGGTCCATATCCCTCCAAACCCTTCCTGTTCATATACCCATCCCCAGATGCCTCTTAAATGTTGCAATGGCATGGACGAGATGGACTGAAGGGTCTGTTTCCATGCTGTACATTTCTATGTCTTTATAACAAACCCACCTAGATCACTAATTTTCTTCAGGGGGAAAATCAACCCAGTTTACTGTACACATGATCCTAGAACCAGAGCAATGTGGTTGACTCCCTAATAGCTGTCAGAAATGGTCCCAGCGCTTCACTCAATTGCACCAAAGTATTCTAAAGCATGGTGAGTTCAAGTAGGCAAGTCACCACCACTTTCTCAGGGGACATTTGGGGAAATGAACACAGGGGCTCGCTAGTGATACTCACGAGTCGACATCACCTAACAATTGGGCTGCTGCTAACGATGTTGTAAATTGCCACAGCACGGTGCCTTTTGCAAAGAAAAAGACTTCATGTATTTACTGGTGAAAAATCACTGACTAACTTTCAACAGAACTGAAACTTCAAACCGTTGAGATGACTCCAAAGGGTCAGGTGATCTTTGAGACTCTGACAAGTCAGCGAGTACCACTTGAAGAGGCCCTGGTTTGGGCATTTGAATGGAGATCCTGAGAGAAAGCCACCTGTACAAATCACACTTTCCGTTGTCTTTGGACCTGCCAAAACTCAGTATACTTAGATCTGCAGACTTATTGCCCTCCAAAGCTGAAATGTCACAGAAAGCAAGCTGTAGAAAAACTAGTTTGTCATAAGCAGGAGTGAATCGCCACTGTCCATTCCCCGTTGTGTAGCAATGGCTGCCACCTTCCAAACACTTATGTGGACAATGGAAGTAATGGGGAGATGATAACATAGAGGTAATGTCACCAGACTAATCATCGAGGATAGAGTGGTGCTGGAAAAGCACAGCAGGTCAGGCAGCATCCGAGGAGCAGGAAAATCGACGTTGATGCTGCCGGACCTACTGTGCTTTTCCAGCACCACTCTGATTTCCAGCATCTGCAGTCCTCACTTTCGCCTAATCATCTAGGAACCTACACTAATGTTCCAGGGGCATGGGTTCGAGTCTCACCATAGCAGATGGTGGAATTTAAGTTCAAACGATAAATCTGGGATGTAAAGTGTCATTGTTGGTGACCATGGCAACTATCAATGATTGTTGTGGAAACCCAACTGAGAACCTTACCTGGTCCGGTCCAAGTGGGTGCGTGAGGGAGTGTAGGGCGGGGGGGGTGTGAGTGAGAATGTGTGAGTGGGTATGTGTGACTGTGTGGGTGAGAGTGTATATGTGTTTGGAAGTTGGAGCATTTGTATAATTTTACTTAAACTTGGTTAACTGCAATCATTATAATCCTGTTTTTTAAAAATAAAACTTGAAGGAACCTGTTTGTGTTTCTTTTCCCTCGTCACTGCACATAAATAGTTAAAATGCACAACTAATAAGCATATCCTTTTAATAAAATCTGTTGGAGTCCAGTGAGGAGGGGACAGGGATATATATCGTCCTGTGAATGTAGCCGGAAGGGGAAAATTAACCAGGATTTTCAGATGGCCGGTGACTCTGTGCCTGAAATACATCGGAACAGAAGGAGGCCATTCAGCCCAATGAGCCTGTCACACTATTCAATCAGGTCACGATAGCTTTGTATTTTAACTTCATCTACTGGCCGCAGTTCCACATCCCATAATATTATTGCTCCAAAAATGTTTCTTTTGCACCCTTACTTTTGAAACTATTAACTCCCCCATCTCCAACAAATGTTTGGAGGAGGGAGTTCTAGATTTCCACTCCCCACTGCGTGAAGAAATGTTTCCTGACACCAGTCCTGAACCACCTTGCTCGATCTACTCATTAGATATAGGTCTGTTTGTGTGTGTGAGTTTATGTGCGTCTGTGTATATGTTTGCCTGTGTGTGTGCGCGCGCACATTTGCCCATGTTTGTGTGTGCATGTCTGTGTGTGCGTACGTTTGCCTGTGTGTGTCTGTCTGTCTATCTGTGTGCATGTGCGTATTTGCCTGTGTGTGTATGCGCACATTTGCCTGTGTGTGTGCCTGTGTCTCTGTGCGCGCGCGCATATTTGCCTGTTTGCCTGTGTGTGTGACTGTGTTTGTGTATGTGTCTGTGTGTGTGCATTTGCCTGTGCGTGTATTTGCCTCTGTGTGTGCGCTTGCACGTTTGCCTGTGTGTGTGCACGCACGTTTGCCTGTGTCCATGCATGTTTGCCTGTGTGTGTGTGTGCATTTGCCTATGTGTGTGTGTGTTTGTGTGTGTATGTGTTTGCCTGTGTGTATGTGTGCTTGCCTGTATGTGTGTATGTGTTTGCCGGTGTGTGTGCACGTGCGCATTTGCCTATGTGTGTGTGTGTGTTTGCCTGTGTGTGTGTGTTTGCCTGTGTGTGTGTGTGTATACAATTTACCTGTGTGTGTGTGTGTGCGTTTGCCTGTGTGTGTGTATGTGTGTGCTTGCCTGTGTGTGTGTGCGTTTGCCTGTGTATGTGTGTGTGTGTGTGTCTGTGTGTGTGTATGTGTGTGTGTATGCGTTTGCCTGTGTGCCTATTGTGTGTGTGTCATAGATGTGAGTGGAGATAAAAGTTTGCTCTGCAGTGTGAGGAGCCCCACAGTTCAATAGTTCTGTGCTGCTTCTTATGAAGACTTGGAGGTGAGGAATAGCCACACGAGACAAGGTATCAAAAGCTGTTCAGCTCTAAGAAATGTGAACTCTTTGGTTTTTATTACATGTGGGAGGAGTAAACATTGAGGAGATTAGGATGCAGGGAATATAGGAAAGAATTCACTTTTTTTTTGAGTAAGTTGAACGCAGTGACAAAGCCTTACTTTCTACTGTCAAAGACAACTAGGAATGCCAGGTTTCTGAGATTAGATTAAATTCCCTACAGTGTGGAAACAGGCCCTTCGGCCCAACAAGTCCACAACGATCCTCCAAAGAGTAACCCACCCAGACGCATTTCTCTCTGACTAATGCACCTAACACTACGGGCAATTTAGCATGGCCAATTCACCTGACCTGCACATCTTTGGACTGTGGGAGGAAACCGGAGCACCCGGAGGAAACCCATGCAGACACAGGGAGAATGTGCAAATTCCACACAGACAGTCGCCCGAGGCTGGAATCGAACCTGGGACCCTGGTGCTATGAGGCAGCAGTGCTGAGCCATCATGCCGCCCTAATGGCTGACCTCAGGAGAAGTGTTGCATATTAGTTTTGAATCCCACATTAGTGAATTTACAGTCGCATCACATCAAATAGGACAACCCCTCAGTGTACAGAATTCAGCTTGCTGTGATATTACTGGATGCAGCAATTCCTGAGGCAGGTACAATTAACTGGAACGAGGAACTATTCCCCGGTATCATAAGGCTCCAAGCCAAATGTTCAAATCTCTGAGGCTATTCCTGTCCCTGTTACATGTTACATTAAACAAGGACTCCAAAATCTGTAAATGTCACCATTTGCTGATGTAACTATTTTAATAAAGAGATATGCCCAAAAGTAACAGAAAGAGAAAGTGCTGAAGTACAGCCATGTCAGGCTCAACACTTCAGCTCTCTCCAAAGGTGCTGCCAGACCAGCATTTTTTGTTTTTATTTCAGTGCTAACCACGATGGCACAATGGTTAGCACGGCTGCCTCACAGCGCCAGAGACCTGAGTTCAATTCTCCCCACCTAGGCAACCGTCTGTGTGGAGTTTGCACATTCTCCCCGTGTCTGCGTGGCTTACCTCCGGGTGCTCCAGTTTCCTCCCACAGTCCAAAAGATATGCAGGCAAGGTGAATTGGCCATGCTAAATTCCCCGCAGTGTTAGGTGAAGTGGTAAATGTAAGAGAATGGGTCTGGGTGAGTTGCTCTTCGGAGGGTCGGTATGGACTTGTTGGGCCGAAGGGCCTGTTTCCACACAGTAAGTAATCTAATTTCCCACATCATTTTGTTTATGTTCCCAGGTGGTTTATAATCTGGTCCCTGAGTTGATTGGAAGGGTTTGTGGTAGTGATGGAAGCCGTGATCAGAGAGAGATAGGCAAAGAGGAGCCTTTGAATGGGGAAGGAGACCATTCACCAGCAAGGGGTGAAATGAGAAAGCAAGGTGATGTGGGCTACTTAGGGACAGGAATCCAGAAGAGCACAAGGTTTAAATGGTGATGTCGGGTGTAGTCGTTGCATGGAAGGAATTGTTTCTGAGCTGCCTTGAGTACCTTGTTGTCAGTATGCTGAACACAAGATGCAGACAGAGCCCAGAGACAGACTTAATATTGTCAGTATTGAAGATGAAATGGCATATTGGCGATGTCACTGGACTCTTAATGCAGAATCACAGGCTAATGTGGCAACATGGGAATATCGAACTCAAGACTCCACATCACAGGAAGTATGTGGCACTTCAGAGAGTACACTAAAGAGAGCAGCAGAATACTTCCAGTGATGATGGGTTACAGTGTTACACACTGAGGTCAGTAAAATAGTTCCAGTGATGATGGGTTACAGTGTTACACACTGAGGTCAGTAAAATAGTTCCAGTGGTGACAGGTTACAGTGTTA